>NC_040020.1:23031608-23051617 GCF_000972845.2 Larimichthys crocea | reverse complement strand
AGGAGGGGGAGAAGGGGGAGGAGGAGGAGGGGGAGGTTCCTCTTCATCCCTCTGGTCAGTCGATGTTTGATGATAAACACTGCAGACAAAGTGAAGTGTGTTTTACCATAGACAGCTCTGAGGCTGTGTGTGTGTGTGTGTGTGTGTGTGTGTGTGTGTGTGTGTGTGAGAAGCACATCAGGGTTTTTCCATGATGAAGTCCTGTCTGTCTCTCTGTCTCTCTGTCTCTCTGTCTCTCTGTCTCTCTGTCTCTCTCTCTCTGTCTCACTTCTTACATAAGTGTTAAACGAGTGTTTATTTAAATGTTCAGCTCTTCTTATTTAAAATCATGCTGTACACATATTTACATCTTCTCGTGCTGATTTTAATAAAGCTTTATACATTATAACTCATTCTTTATTATAAGCAGCAGTTACACAGACTCAGTCAGTAAACTATGTGAAATATCTTTGATTCATACCATATTAATGCAATAAATGTTCATTATATAATGTGTGTATGTGTCGTATGTCTGGTGTGGACATTAGCCGGTTGCCGTGGCAATGGGGATCCTTTAAGTGAACAAACAGAGTAAAGCTGCCTGTTTGATTATGACCTGAAGGCAGTTATTATGTTAAATATGTTATAGAGTGACAGCTGAAGCTCCATCATCAGGTCTTAGTCCTTTAGTCTGTGACCACATGTCTTTAAAAGTGGATGTAGATGCAGAGCAGTGGACCTGAGACCAGCCCTGTCTGCTCACATATACTACTGTAGCATGTTGGCATGCTGATGTCAGACCTGTGCAGCGTGACTGTTCACTTAATCCTCGTCTGCTTTGGGTCACATCTGTGACTCAGACACGATAAGAGCTACGAAAGCTGTCGACAGGTCGCCGATAAGCAGAAATATAATGAGGCCCTGATAGGAGAATGGGTGGAGGACTTCAGTAAACTCACTAGTTCACCTGATTTCTAAAAGCCTTTAGTCTTATCTGTTGCAGGTGATGATAGTAAGAGCTGCTGGGACCAGCTCAGCAGGTCACAGGGTATCTGAGCCTCAGGTACAGTAGAAGTCTGATAAGAGAAAATCTGTGCAGAGGTGAAACTCTCGTTTGAAACGTGGACTGCTCCTTCTCTCTGCATGGTCCAGTCTGAACTTCATGTGTAGATGCAGAGATGAACTGAGCCCATGTAGTAACGTCCTTCATACAGTCATGTGGGTCACAGAGAGTTCTCTGATTCTCTGAACAGGTCAAATCTACAATCTACAGTCACCTCACATTTCTCCCTACTTTGTACATATCAACACTGCCAACTTACTACTATTGCTTTTTTGATATTTTATTATGTATAGTTTGCTTTATAGTATATTTTTATTCTTATATTGTCACTTGTCACTTTGTGTAATGCTGCTGCTGCACTATAATTTCCCAGCTTGGGATAAATAAAGTATATCTATCTATCTATCTATCTATCTATCTATCTATCTATCTATCTATCTATCTATCTATCTGTCGATGTGAACCACGCCCTGTCCTCGATGTGAACCACGCCCTGTCCTCGATGTGAACGACCTGGATCATGATACTATTGTGCCAGTGTCTTAATTTAAGCAGGCCGTCGTGAACATTTTCAAACGTGTCCGTCTTCTTCTCCACCTTTACAAAGACGATCTGCATTTTAGACTTACATTTTATGTAATGTATGAACTCATTGGTCAGCTGCTCTGTCTGTTTCTGCACGGTGACGCTCTGACCAGTCGGTGCAACATCATTAAAATAATCTGTCAGTCAAACATGGACGTGGAATCTTGCCACTCGTTGTCAGGATCACGTTGCATCTAAGCGTCTTCCACATGCTCACGTGTCGGCAGCGTGAAACCTTCCTCAGCATCATGAAAGGACTCTGTTCAATCTGACAGCTGGGACGAGGAGCGGCTATTCCTGTAGAGCGGCAGGAGCTGAAGGGGTCCGCCACAGGAGTGTGGAGCTGTAACACGATGCCCAGCTACCCCCGCCACGCCGGGTCCACGATGTGAGGGCGTGATCAGCTGGAGGAGGAGGAGGAGGAGGAGGAGGAGGAGGAAATATAAGTAGACCAGGAGAGAGAAAGAGAGAGAGATGTGGTGACGCTGAACTAAAGAGCCTTTCAGACCCCTGACCTCAACTAGACCTTCAAATCCAGGCTGAGCCCTGTGTGGACAAACCGGCCCGTGTCCACTGCTTTGGTTTCCTGTGCTTCACGGTTTGACTCGGCCTCCACAGTTTGAGTCCCAGATCACAGATCTGTCAACGTTAGTCAAGCTCCATAGACGAGACGGCCCAGAAACGAAGAAGCTTTCTTACAGTTCACTTCATATTCTGTTTCATTGTAACGCAGCTTTAATTACAGCAAGACCTGAAGCATTCACACAGCTTCATGTGCAGACAGATCTGAGTCTGAGTCCGGTTCCGAGTCCAAGTCCGAGTCCGAGTCTGAGTCTGAGTCTGAGCCTGAGCCTGAGTCTGAGTCTGAGTCTGAGGAATGACAAACTTCACACTGTGACAGATCTGTTTGCATTCCTCAGAGCACAGATCATCTATTGATGAGTATATGTTTGTGTGTGTGTGTGTGTGTGTGTGTGTGTGTGTGTGTGTTGATGAAGCCTCTGCCCTCTTTGTCTCCTCGGCCCGTTCAGCATGAGGTCCAGACTCACATGGATTCTGGTTCTTTTCAGTCACATTTCTCTGACAGCAGACTCATTAAGTCCTCTGCTGTCCTTCCTGCACGTGCAGCCTCAGTGTTAATGGATGCTGTTTATCTCTGCTGACCCGTACTCTGAGGCTATTTAATGATTTCTTTCCCATCCATCCCAGAACTCAGTCCAGTTTGGTTTCCAGAAGGGAGCTACAGACCTGGACTGGTGCCCTTTTCATGCAGGACAGTCATGATGAGTAGTGTGTGTCTTTACTGTATTTCCTTAGAATGAAATGATTTGATTCATAAAATGTATTTAAAAAAATCAGAACAGAAGTTTTACGTGTCAGTCAGGGTGAACTTGTGGATATTGATTTGCATTGCACAGTAGCCAAAAGCACTGAGTGTGTATTACATCCACCCTAACAGTGAACACAGCAACAGAACCTCTGAACCGGCAGTGTCCAGTCTATGGCTCACAGCGATGCGACCCCTTCACTTCACCCTCGCCTTCTAACATGAAGAAGAAAGTTCGATGGCTGGAAACAGAAACAAAGCTCTGAATGAATCTGACACTGTGGACCTTTGTGGACGTTTGTGGACCTTTGTGGACCTTTGTGGACCTTTGTGGACGTTTGTGGACCTTTGTCTGGGCCGTTCTGGTCACAAACACAGCAGGTGGAGAACGAGGTGGACTGTGATTAAATGGTGTTGAAAGTGAAACAGCGCGGTCCTGACACACGAGTCCAGGACAACATGGAACAGGAAGTCACGCATGGAAACTGGATGACAGGTTGAGTTTGAGTTAAGATCTTAATTAGTCTGATTGTTTCCTTCCCACGCGTGCCTATAAATGTGAATGGATTTTTCAGGCTGAAGGATGAAGTATTCATTTATCATGTGTTATTAGCCATCTGAACGTACACTGAAGCATTATCACCTCTCCACAGCTCACATTCTGTCCTCAAACAGGTGGACAGGGGACACATGGAGGCTGTGACAGATCATGTGAGCCATGTGGGGTAAAGGCCAAATATTGTATGGTTAAATAAGGTGAGGTAGGGTGGTAAAGAGATGGAAGGAGACCTGACAGGTTGGACAGAGAAGGGTACTGGGTGAAATGCCAGAACAGAAAGATGAATCTCAGGTCAGGACGTCCAGAGAGCAGAACCAGAGTCCTCAGCTGGTCGAGAACGTGAGCAGACAGAGACACGAGACCGAACTGTGCCGCATGTGTCACGATGACTCTACCTGTATATATCCAACAAGCACACATGAGACTGTTCATGTTGTAAAACGTCACCTCTTAAAACTGCAGATCCACTCTGAGCAATCAGGTCATGTTTCATCCCAGCATGTTCAAACATGGAACACAAAAACAAAAACCACTGTTGTCTGTGAGCTTTGTCATCATGTTGTAACCAGACCTGTCCAAATGTCCAAACGCCTTGCAAAGTATATACACTGAGAGACTGAGACTGGTCTTAGACAGTCTGCGGGGACGTCACGGAGACTACGTCCAGGTTTTAGACAGTCTGTGGGGACGTCACGGAGACTACGTCCAGGTTTTAGACAGTCTGCGGGGACGTCGTTTTAGACTACGTCCAGGTTTTAGACAGTCTGCGGAGATGTCCAGAGACTACGTCCAGGTTTTAGACAGTCTGCGGGGACGTCACGGAGACTACGTCCAGGTTTTAGACAGTCTGCGGGGACGTCACAGAGACTACGTCCAGGTTTTAGACTGCGTCCAGGTTTTAGACTATTTCTAGTCCATGGTGAACACTGTGAAGAGCAGACCGTCCTGGCAGCTTTGGACATCTGGTTTAGAAAAATTCAAACTAAAGTCGAATAAATTTCTGCTCCACATTAATATTTCATTTCCCGTTTCCTCCACACATTCCAGTGTGGACTGATTCACTGTGACTAACACACAAACGTGCTCCACCCAGCTGATTACTGTAAGTCACAGGAACAAGGCTCGACCTGGTTGGTGAGAAATTCAGCCCAAAGTTGCACAACAAAAACCTTCACACAGTCCAAAGGTGTGATTGTAGTTTGCTCATCACAGTGTGAAGGTGAATGTAACTGAAGGGACACTTTGGTTTGTCATCAGTGATTTCATGTCAGCACAATAAACGGATTATTGAACACTGCAGTCCAGTCACTGCAAAGATGTGCCCTGCCTTTAAATGTGCAGAGTGGAAACGTGCAGGAATGCACGTCCATCACGCTCCAAATATACACCGACCACCTGCCCAATACTGTCTAGGTCATGTTTGGGCACCAGGACAGACGTGGACCTGGACGCCTCGGACGTCTGAAGGTGTGCTGTGGTCAGGGCGCCGTATAGGGGGGAAAAGTCAGGACAATTCCGAGGGCCCACGACTGACAGGGGCCCCAAAAAATAGGTAAATACCAATATAGAATGATTAAACCATCATCATTGAGTATATATATTTCTAGTTGGTAGTACTAGTATTGAACTACAAGATGCAAAACGGTGGCAAGCCTTTAATTAGAGTTCTGTAAAGCTTCTGATGGGATAGTCAGGTCCTAGAGATGTGGTGACAACAGCTGAGCAGAGGGGCCCAATTTGATTTTTTTATGTCATGGGGCCCTAAATTCCTGGCGGCGCCCCTGGCACCAAGACGTTTGCAGCAGGTCCTTGAAGTCCTGGAAGTTTGGAGGTGGACCTCTGTAGATCCGACTTGTTTGTCCAACACATCCCACAGATGCTCGACTGGACTTGGAGGCCGAGTTAACACCTTGAACCTGTCGTTGTGTTCTTCGAAGCATTGTTAGCTGCTTTCAGTTCACCACCTTCCTGTACTGACCAGACACAAACGCTTCAAGTAAAACATCAGGGATGAAGCTGACAGAAGGTCCATGTCAGGAGTTCCACCTCTGCAGAGTCCAGGTGGAGCGTTAAACAGCTGGAATCATCACGGTGTTGTGAAACTCGGCGGTCGGTTGTGTCTTGTCATGTGCAGGCTGAACTGCTGCCAGTGTTTGCTTTTTTTTCTGTGTCAAAATTCTCACCTGATTCGCTCGAGTCACGTCCTGCTGTGGAGTAATCACACAAAAATTACCCATGATGCAATGTTCTCCTGCCGTTGAGAAATGGGCAGTAACAGTGTTGCACAGCGTCAAGAGAAAACACAGGCAGAGCACGTACACTCTTTGTTCAGTTACTTTCCTAATTCCAGACTTTGTGTTGGTGGAACAGCTGATAATGAAGTCCAGGTTTATCCTGCAGACTTGAACTGAACTCTTGGTTTTGGTTCCAGTAAAACACAGAAGACATGTCACACACTGAAGACTGATGCGTGACCTCATCTGCTAATATCAGTTATCAAAGTGCAACTGTGTCACTGAAAAGGTAAACACAGAGGAACTGGAAGTTTAGAGCTGAAACCTGCAAGGTGGCCGAGGCTCCGGTTGTGGGAAGGTTGCTGGTTCGTAACATTGTTGAGATTAAGTCTGTGACATCGTGTTCATGTTATCTGATTTCTAGATTTCTCTGTTTGACTTGGTGATGAGTCAGATATGTTTCCATCCTGCTGAGTCACTTTCGATTGAGAAGGAAGCTGCAGTAAACAAAGACTTCCTTTCTGTGGCAGTTTAAGACTTGTCACGTAGTCATGGACCGCACTCTTAATCCTGCCCAGTAATCTCCAATCAGCCAGTTGTCTCCAGCTGGGGGAAACTGTTGCCAATGGCCTCAACAACAAACTGGTTTTAAAGTTGCTGGTTGCTGAACAAAGAGGACTTTGGACCACCAGAAAGAATAAAGGCTTCTCAGGCCCAGTGGTCAGCAGCTTCTGCAGACATAGTGGCAGAGGAGAGGAGAGTGAAGAGGATTATCTGGTTACCTGGTTCAGGTATCACCATAGTTCATAGTCAGAGGTGACCTGATGTGCTCGTGGGTCTCAGGTGTCAGTGTCCTGTACTTTGTATACTTGCCATCCACACCCACCAATACCAATTTAGCAATATGCAAAGCCTGTGAAGCACTTTGAGATGAAGCTGGTCAACACCTCGTCCTTCCAGATAACCCGAGAGATTCAACGAGAGGGTTCATGTTTCATCTCCAAGCTTTACTTCAGCAGCAGCACTGTCTGTACTCACAGGGCTAGCTCCTTATCCCCTGTCTTCATCAGGGACACTTCATGAAGCTGGATCACCAAAGTCCTTCTCCATAAATGCCGTCATTAACTTTTGATTTTATTCACATTGGCTTCCACGTGTTGGACCACCTCAAACAACTCACACTTTAAGCTAAGTGCTACTTTATGGATGTTCAGAAGGTGTTTCTGTAGTGTGGTTGGAGATCAACTGAAGTATGTAAATGAGCTAAGCCATCGGCCTGTGACAGTAATGAGACAGTGTATACAGTCCATGTGATCCTGCAGGCGTCGGTGCTTATCTCAGCTGCCAGCACTCTCAGGGTCGCTCTATAAAAAGTTGAGGTCAGCAGGTGAAGAGATTTAAAGCGATAGATGTGGGCTGCCACAGAGCGGCGTCACGTAGAGCAGGAATGCTCACACGTCTGTGTGACCTACAGGGAATGTAGGACGGACGGACACATGGACTTCAACCTACTGTCTGCTGTGAGTCATTAAAGCAGACAGAAGAATCAGTCTAATTCTGACAGTCTTAATAAGTCCAGAGGCATCCGCCCTGATCAGGGAGGGCTGACACATGGAGTCAACTTTCCC
Source organism: Larimichthys crocea (assembly GCF_000972845.2). Taxonomy (NCBI): domain Eukaryota; kingdom Metazoa; phylum Chordata; class Actinopteri; family Sciaenidae; genus Larimichthys; species Larimichthys crocea. The sequence goes on along the minus strand of NC_040020.1, from coordinate 23,044,242 downwards.
TGAATCAGGTTTCATTACAAACCATGTAAGGAAACATGCAGGAAGTGAAACGTCTGTTTCTCTGAAGTGACGACGTCTGATGAAGGGAAGTGACGCAAGTTCAGACTGTTGCAGTTCAGAAGAAAAAGAAGAAGAAGACGACAAGAAACAAACAAGAATCAAAGCCCTTATTGTGTAACTTTAATAATCTAACGTCATAACTCCTGCTGACCCACACTGACCTGTGATCAGGTGATCTACTCTGACCTGTGATCAGGTGACCCACTCTGACCTGTGATCAGGTGACCCACACTGACCTGTGATCAGGTGACCCACACTGACCTGTGATCAGGTGACCCACTCTGACCTGTGATCAGGTGACCCACTCTGACCTGTGATCAGGTGACCCACACTGACCTGTGATCAGCTGAACGGTGTCTCTGTCATTCGTACGTCTGTTCTCACACTATGTAACTTTGGGCTCCGGGTCGGGAGAAGTACGTAACGCTTTACGGCACTAAGTCACACAGCAGCAACTATTTCACTGATTCTGCTGAAACTGGATCATATTTTATGGAGGAAATGTTTTCTGGTTTTCCCTCTGATGTCCTCCGGCTGCTCCGCCTCAACTCTCTGTGATTTACAGAGTTTATGATGGACAGTGAAGTAACCTGCTGACAGCGGTGACCTGGTTGATGTTTGGCTGCTTCAGCTTCGATCAGCTGATGGGTGGAGGTATAAACACATTGTTCACATATCACATAAGAACATGCAGTGACTGATCCTGGACATGGACACCAGTCCCAGAGTCGTCTTCATCATTATTATGTAATGATCAGATCAGGACGCAGAGGGACAGTCCACACTAACATCAGTCCACATTTCTGTCTGGGTATTTTTAGTCATGCTCGACTCTCCGGTCATGAATTGGTGTTGGAGTTGCTGGTTATCATGTTTCATATTTCCCATGAGCACTTGTAGTATAAAAGGTCGTTACCTCAGATTGATTTCAGGTGTGGGACGGACTCTTATCGCCGTTTGTACATGAATGTTTCAAACACATGATGTAGAAAATGACATCACAAGACGAGCACTTTGTTTAGGTCCTGATGGTACGAGCCGGCCTGTAAATTCAAAGTTTTCCAAGCAGAGAGAGACTAACAACCAATCAGAGCAGCAAAGCATGGCAGAGTGTAGTCTGTGAATGAAACTTAGAAAAACTTAAAGTACGTCAGCAGCAGCCATCTTGGTTGTTTACAGCCAATAGGGTCGCTCCTCTGTATAGTCATCGTGTGAACGTCGATCCAGGATAGGTGGAAATCTGTCAATGCAAATAAAAGACGAGCGTCTGTGGCCACCGCCTCCCGGCTAATCTCAATATCAGCAAAGACGTGGATCATCTGTGGACCTGGGGTGAGGTCTAACAGGCCAATCAGAGCGTCCACGCTCTTAATCCTGCATAACTTTAAGCCTTAATATAATGTGAACAGGTGAGTTGTATATAAATTCACCCTCAGTACAGTTGTCATGAACGGGGAAATTAGCTACAGAGACCAAAACTGTTTTTTGTACCAGGCTGTAAACATGTTTATTTCTGCTGTGAAGTTGGACATTTGGACATGGGGACTTATGGAGACTGACTCACTTCTGGAGCCAGCCTCAGGTGGACGTTAGAGGAACTGCAGGTTGTGGTGATGAGGTGAAACTGAATTCATTGATTATCAGGAAGTCTGTTTTTGGTCTTAATAAAAAGTCTCGTGTATAAGTCACTACAGTGTGTTAGTTCATACATGGAACCATCACGCCAAGTTTGACAGGTAGTGATGGATGCTCCACATTTAGACAGCATCAGTCTATGACGCGTTCGAGTGTCAAAGATTTGTCTCCGACTCTTCGGCCAAAATGTTCTCTGAGTCTGCAGAGTGAGGACACGCCTGCACAGATTATGTTTGCTTCTGTCAGTCAGATGACTTCTCCAGGCATCAGGTGGACTAAAAATACCAGAGAGGGTCAAGAAGAGTCACGTAGGTGGAGGAGGTTGGAGAAGGTTGGACGTTGGAGAAATCTGTTTCAGATTCTTCCAAACATTCAGCTTCAGAGATGTTTACACTCTCATGTTTCTCAGGTTAATGTGGCTTTTTAAAGCTGCTGCATGCGTCACATCAGTAAATCATGGCTGCAGACAGAAGTATGCATTAAAGGAAGTAAGATCATCACCACTATAGAGACAGCAGCACATACTGTATATATATGTACACTCTATATATAGTGAGGGTATATGGAGGTCTCATAAGTTCATGACGGCTGTACTGAGCTGTTCAAACGGTGTTAAAGTTCAGCAGAGATGATGATCATCATCACGCCTGTAATGAACCTGTACTGACGGTGTACGGCGCCACAGACAGGACGCGATAACCCAAATCAAAAATCCTCCTTAACGGGGGGAAACCAGGAGAGGGTGGAGTCTATGTAGGACCAGGTTCTGACAGACTGTGAGGTGTGGCACGTTTACCTATGATGCATATGTGTGTGTGTGTGTGTGTGTGTGTGTGTGACCTGATTAGCCAATTTACAATAAAGTGCAGAGAAAACATGATGTGTCACAACAGACAAGATACTTATGGAGGTTTTGAAACTGACATGACAACATCAGCTGCTCCACCCGACTCCACCTTTACTGTGGGAAGGTTTTAATCACACCACAGCTCCACAACACTGACCGCAAAGAAACATAATGTACAGCATCCAGAACACTGTGTGGACCTGTGTGTATATATATATATATATGACCCACTGCATTAAACATCAGGTAAATATATACAAAATCAAGCGACCTACTTTTAGGTTGATAAATAAATAAATAAATTATGCAACATGTCAGTTACACAATGATGAGCTCTGCTGGAGACTCTCCAATGTTAACAGTTCATGAGCTGCACACACACAAACACACACGCACATGCACACACACACAGTCCAATGAATAGACACAAAAACAAAAACAGCTGATGTGTTGACGCCAGCAGCTGTTGATGAATATTAATATTTCTCTCTTCAGGCTGATCGACAGCAGGAAGTTAAAGGACTGGTTAAAGATAATTCAGGTCATCAGGACGTCGTTACCTTCAGGTACCTGAAACTTTCCCACAGCTCTGCTTGTTTCTCCGTCACTCACATCACAGCTGTCAGTGGGTCACACAGAACATGTGAATGTCTCAGATGAAGAAGCTCCCGTCTGCGTGTCTGTTGGACCTCTGTCCTGTTTATTACAGCATCATATTGTTGAGGTGATGTTTGCTCTGATAAAGTCTGATGGCTACAAACTGTTGGGCTTAGATAAAAGTTACACTGTCTGTCAACATCATGATGAAACGTTACATCAACGTCTGGGAAACGTTCACTGACATTTGTTTTTTAAAACAAATGATCCACATGAGCTAGAAAATGATGGTGGTTCATGGTGGATGATGGTGGTTCATGGTAGATGATGGTGGATGATGGTGGTTCATGGTGGATGATGGTGGTTCATGGTGGATGATGGTGGATGATGGTGGTTCATGGTGGATGATGGTGGTTCATGGTGGATGATGGTGGATGATGGTGGTTCATGGTGGATGATGGTGGTTCATGGTGGATGATGGTGGTTCATGGTGGATGATGGTGGTTCACGGTGGATGATGGTGGTTCATGATGGATGATGGTGGTTCATGATGGTTCACGGTGGATGATGGTGGATGATGGTGGTTCACGGTGGATGATGGTGGTTCATGGTGGATGATGGTGGATCATGGTGGATGATGGTGGTTCATGATGGTTCATGGTGGATGATGGTGGATGATGGTGGTTCATGGTGGTTTGTGGTGGATGATGGTGGTTCATGATGGTGGTTTGTGGTGGATGATGGTGGTTCATGATGGTGGGCAGTAGTTCTAGTAGTCTATAGAGACTTTATGAAGCAGAGGGTTGCTGGTTCAAGTCCAGCATGGAGTGTGGATGGGTAGCTGGAGAGGTTCCAGTCCACCTCCAGGGACCCAGGAGGCCCTTGAACAAAGTACTGAACCCCTACCTGCTCCCAGGGCTGTGCTACGTGGCTGCCCAACACTCCATGTTCACGTTAGATTAATGAACTCAACCAATGACATGAAGTGGCACACACTTCCTCGCCCTGATCTCCAGACCTGGTTTGAAGTGTTGTGAACGTGGTGTGGATGATGAGAACATTGGTTCAGAACGTTCTTCTGAGACGGCTCTCAAACAAACCTGGACCTGCTGCTGGTCTCCTGAAAGGGGGGCAGTCCAGGTAACACATGATCCTCCTCACATGAACAGGATGCGGTTTAATGAAGGCTCCACACAAAGAGACTCTTCTGCCTCCATGATGTGATTATCAGTGAATGAATGTGCTGAGTCAGCCCGGCGGCTCTCCTATTAACAGATAATGGACGACTGTTGCTGGTTACTGAGTGACAAAGAGACGCTGACCATGGCCTACATACCGCTGTTTGTTCAAGCAACGATAAGAGCCGCCATTAAAGTAGGACACCACAGAGAGAGAGACAGGCAGGGAGACAGGCAGGGAGACAGGGAGGGAGACAGGCAGGGAGACACACAGAGAGACAGGCAGGGAGACACGCAGGAGACACGCAGAGAGACATGCAGAGAGACAGACAGAGAGACAGGCAGAGAGACATGCAGAGAGACAGGCAGGGAGACAGGCAGGGAGACAGACAGTAAGCATGTTAAAGCATTGTGAAGTGACCTCCCATAGAAACAGGCTGAACAAACTGTTTGACTGGATTAAAGATTCATGGTGTAGCTTCATGTTCAGGTTCATGAACAGTGTGAACAGTCTGAGGTGCGTTCAGGTTCATGAACAGTGTAAACAGTCTGAGCTGCGTTCAGGTTCATGAACAGTGTGAACAGTCTGAGGTGCGTTCAGGTTCATCTTAACCCTGAAATAAAGACACAGAGTCTGTGAATGTTTTTCGCCCTCGGCCTTTACTGCACAGTAAACACTGTGTGGAGACGCTGCAGTACATACAGACATTATATAAGACATCTCAGAAACGGGTCACGTGAGGTCGTTCCCTCCAGAGAGAGAAAGTCTGACCCGACCCGATGTGTTAAATAATCAAACCATGAAAATACAATACGACTTTATGAGTGACAGGTGAAAATAATTACATCTCAACAATCCTCTGAATCCATCTGAACTATTTTCAAACGGACCAATCAGGTCTTTGCGCTGCCGTCCATCCCACTGTATAACCCGACACAGTTTGGTCCCTTCACATGCAGACAGACCTGGGGTCAGATCAACACATCCACAAATACATCAACACTCTAATCCTACAAACACGTCCCAGGTTTTACAGACGTGACATGAACGTGGACGAGCCTCGTCTGTCTGGACGTGTCTTTAACTAACAGAAAGGATCCCTCCTCCTCCTCCTCCTCCTCCTCCTCCTCCTCCTCCTCTCCTTTTCAGTGAGTGACCCGGGTCAGACGGATACGAGCTGCCTCACTGTTGCTCAGTAACGTCTGCATTTCTCTTGCATGGCGACCTGATGTCAGAGTCTGCTGAGTGTTTCAAAGCAGAAATCCTGAACTTCCCTGTCTGCTGATAAAGTCACCACGACGTTCTCAAAGCGTGTCCTCGACCGCAGGGGATCAAACTTCTCCATCAAATCTACTGTGCAGTCCTCATGCCCTGTCACCGTGGTTACAGTCCAGTAAGCCGACTTACGTAACGTTACGTAAAGCAGAAAGCTGCCTCAGTGAGGAGAGGAGGGGGAGGCGAGCTGAGCTTCCAGGTTTCACACAGATAAACTAGTTTGAGTTGAATTACGCAGCTCGACGTGTCGTTAAACCTGATTCATGCACAAAGGATTCTGGTCTGATCCGGACACGTTCACCGGCAGGAGGAGAGACTTTCTATTGAACAAAGTTTAAACTGAGGATTCTGCTGCAGATCTCTGCATTGTTCCGACTTTTCATATCTCCATGTTTGAGCACCGAGTGCTTCATCGAAGCTTCTCTGATTTTTCTAGGATTTAATAAACTGGAACAGACGGGCTCTGACATCAACATCTGCTCGTCATCTCAAAATATGACAACATAAACAAACACCGAGCTGTCAATCATCAGCTCTGCTTCATATTACAACATTAAAACAAAAGGTGCTGCAGCCTTTAGGTCAGTGACAACAGGCAGCAATGTCAGACAGAAGCTTCTCATGACACCAAGCTTGAGTGATAGCTTATATTATTACAGATTACTGATTTATAGATAAACCTCAGATCTGCTGTGTGGTTTAAGATTCATGTTAGTGTGGACTGGACTGAGTCTGGACTGAGTCTGGACTGAGTCTGGACTGAATCTGGACTGAGTCTGGACTGAGTCTGGACTGAGTCTGGACTGATGCCGTGACCCCGGTTCATCTCCTCTGTTAGATATGAGTGATAGTTACCTGAGAAGAAACGAGGTTTCTGAGGAGCTCAAACACACTGAACATTTCATCCATCAATCTGTCTCTGTGTCTCAGTCCTCATCCTTCCACACTTCCTCTTTCTATGTTGAGTCCATGAGTGAGGACACGCTGGACACTGAAGATGAGGGACCACCAGCATTGAGAAGCTGCTGGAGCTGAAGAGGGCGAGGTGAACACCTCCATGTACAAATGGAAGCTGGCAGTCAGAAGAAGAAGAAGAAGTGATGATGAAGAGCTGAACTAATAAACTGCTGAGTCACAGTCGTTCTGTCTGACCACAGAGACTCGTGTGTGGGGTGGAGGTGGTGGAGGTGTTGGAGGTGTTGGAGGTGGTGGAGGTGTTGGAGGTGGTGGAGGTGGTGGAGGTGGTGGGTCGGTCACTCCAGGCCGAAGCCCTCGGCGTTGGAGATGGCGATGGTGAGTTTGTGTTTGAGCTCCTTCCTGTTTCGATACGGAGGCAGACAGATCTGGTTGAAGCAGGTGTGAGAGATCGGGAGCCTGCAGACAGAAAGACAGCAACGTGACCAAATGCTTCATCTAAACTCAGCTGGTCCACACGTCAACGTTCTCAGTCCTCAGCGTGAGCTGCTCCATGTCACTGCTCCACCTGAGCGAGCTGTGAGCTGTCAGTTCAGGTGCTCGTGTCACAGTTCAGGTGCTCGTGTCACAGTTCAGGTGCTCGTGTCACAGTTCAGGTGCTCGGTGTCACAGTTCAGGTGCTCGTGTCACAGTTCAGGTGCTCGTGTCACAGTTCAGGTGCTCGGTGTGTTCTGAAGCTCACCAGTCAGTCGGGACGTCGATCTTGGAGATTTTGAAGTTGAGGTCGGCCATTCCTCCGACAGGAACGCGGTCACTTCCTGTGGCGAAGTGGAGGAGCTTCTTCTGCAGCTCCAGAGGAAACGCCAACACCACGTCCCAGAAACACCTGGAGACAGGTCAGACAGCACAACATCTGTCCACATCTGTCCACATCTGTCCACATCTGTCCACACATTATCACTGTGTCTGTCTGTCTGTCACCATTATTATTATATAAAGACCGACATGTGACGAGGAGCAGAGCTGCACAAAGGATCATGGGAAGTTTGACTGACAGACAGACAGACAGACAGACAGACAGACAGGTCACAGACAGACAGACAGACAGGTCACAGACAGGTCACACACAGACAGACAGGTCACACACAGACAGACAGGTCACACACAGACAGACAGGTCACACACAGACAGACAGACAGATAGATCTAGTGCAGACAGACAGACAGACAGACAGACAGGCAGACAGATAGATCTAGTGCAGGCAGACAGACAGACAGACAGACAGGCAGACAGACAGACAGGCAGACAGATAGATCTAGTGCAGGCAGACAGGCAGACAGTTGTGTAACAGGCCTCCAGCTGCTTGTTGTCAGCTGTCAGAGTTTCATTATCTGTGGCTGACGTGTGTCGGCTCGTCTTCCTGTAAACTGTGTGAACCACTGTGTGTGTGTCTGTGTGTGTGTGTGTGTGTGTGTGTGTGTGTGTGTGTGTTTGGCCTGTGTTGACTGCGGCTGGCAGGGAGAGATAATTATAAACCAAAAGTTCAAGTAGAGCAGAGACAGGCCTGGGGAGTGTTTGGATATGAAACATAATGTTCATTACTGAGCAGGAAACCAAAAAAGGAAATGATCAGTGAGGAGCTGTCCTTTTCTGTGTGAGCCCTCTGTGAAACGCTTCAACTTCAACTTTGATGCTTTGAATCCAGTCCTCCTTATTCAAGGGTTCTTCTTTACAAAATCCCCATAACAGCAACCATCCAGACTTTCACTTGAATGGATGAACGCCTCCTCTAGCATCACATATAACCTGAATCTGAATCCCGTAAGCAGGAAGTGGCGGGCTCCTTACCGGACCGTGGTGTCCGTCTTGCCGTATCCTTCGTACTGAGCAGCTTTCTGCAGAGCGCTCATGTCGAGCTCCGGACTCCCGCACACCAACATCTCCACCTCCTCCGGACGCAGCAGCTGCAGCAGATTACAGTAAATATGATGATGACATGAAAAAACTGACAAAGTATGGCCAGGCCATCTGCACTTACTTCATGAATAAATAATAAAAATAATAAAAATAATGTTTCCATGATACCAACAGAGATAAAACAGTGAGGCTGGATTGTGTGTGTCATTTCCTGGAACTCCCTCATGTCTTTGCCCAATATGATCAGCAGGAATGTGATCTCACCAGAATGTGGTTATATTTTTAGTCTTATAACGAAGTGTGGCATTAATCACTTTCAGGAGGATTTCCAATAAAACATTATGTCGTCAGAGTGAGTCAGAGCAAAACAAGCCGGGAAGAGGAAGTCTGAGTGATCAGATCAGCTGTGACCAACGGAGGGAAAGTTTTTACAACATGAAAGTGAAATTACAGAAAGACCAAAGAAACCAGGTCACACAGCAGCAACTATTTCACTAAGTCACACAGCAGCAACTATTTCACTGAGTCACACAGCAGCAACTATTTCACTGAGTCACACAGCAGCAACTATTTCACGCTAACAGCAAGCTAACAAGACTGAGATAACTGAGCTAACATAGCAAGCGTAACAGACTGAAGCTAACATGAGCCAACAGAGAACAAGATGAGTTGAGCTAACATGAGTCGAACAGCAGCTACAGACTGAGCTAAACTGAAGCAACAGACAGCTAACAGACTGATTCGAACAATGCTAACACGACAAACAGACTGAGCTAACATAGCTACAAGCAGCTAACATGACACTGATCTACGCAGCTCAGGACAAGCAGCTAACAGAGCTAACTCGGTCAGCAGTTACTTTCACTGTCCATCATAAACTCTGTAAATCACAGAAGTTGTAGGCGGGGCAGCCGGAGGACATCAAGAGGGGAAACCGAAAAACATTTCCTCACTAAAATATATCACAGTTTTCACAATCAGTTGAAATAGTTGCTGGCTGTGTTGACATAGTGAAATATTGCTGCTGTGTGACTCGTAGTAATAGTTTGCGGCTTGTGACTGTAATGTTTTCTGCGTGGCTGTGAAATAAGTTGCTGCTGTGTGACTTAGTGAAAAGTTGCTGCTGTTGTACTTAGTGGAAAAGATTTGCTGCTGTGTGACTTAGTGAAATAGTTGCTGCCCTGTGTGAGCGTTAGTGAAATAGTTGCTGTCGTGGTGATTAAGTGAAATAGTGTGCGCTGTGTTGACGTAGTGAAATAAGTTTGCTGCGTGTGACTCGGTAAAGTATGGGTTTAGAAATAGTTTTGCTGCTGGTGTGACTCAGTGAAATATTGCTGCTGTGTGACTTAGTGAATTATGCGGCTGTTCGTGAATGTTGTGCCGGGTGTGCTTAGAATAGTGCTGCTGCTGTACTCGTGAAATAGTTGCGGCTGTGGTGACTGGGTGAATAGTTGCTGCTGGTGCTCGATCTGAATAGTTGCTGCTGTGTGACTCGGGAAATAGTTGCTGCTGTGTGACGAGTGAATAGTTTGCTGCTGTGTGACTCAGGTGAATATTCGTGGAGGCTGTGTGTCTAGTGAAATAGTTGCTGCTGTGTGACTCGGGAATAGTGGCTGCGTGTGACTCGGTGAAAAGAGTTGCTGCTGTGTGACTTAGGGAAATGTTCTGCTGTGGACGTGAATAGTTTTCTTTGCGGTGAAATGACTTAGTAGTGGAAATAGTTTGCTGCTGTGTGACTTTGAAATAGTTGTCTAGTGTGTCCTGCTGTGTGTCTCGCGAATAGTTGCGGCTGTGTGACTCAGTGAAATAGTTGCTGCTGGTGACTCGAAATGGCTTGCGGTGTCAGTGAATAGTTGCTGCTGTGTGACTCAGTGGAAATATGTGATGCTGTGTGACTCGGTGAAATAGTTTGCTGGCTGCTGTGTGGCTAGTGAAATAGTGCTGCTGTGTGACTAGTGAAATAGTTCTGCTGTGTGACTCGGTGAATAGTTGCTGCTGTGTGACTCGGTGAAATAGTTGCTGCTGTGTTGACTTGAGTGAAAAATAGTTTGCTGCTGTGCTTAGTGAAATAGTTTGGCTTGCGGTGTGACTTGTTGTGAAATAGTTTGCTGGCGGTCTTGGTGCTCGTGAATAGTTGCTGCTGTGTGACTCGGTGAAATAGTTGCTGCTGTGTGACGCGGTGAAATAGTTGGCGGCTTGTGTGACTTCGGTGAAATAGTTTTTGCTGCTGTGTGAATCGGTTGAATAGTTGCTGCTGTGTGATCGTGAAATAGTTGCTGCTGTGTTGACTTGGGTAAATAGTTTGCGCTGTGTGTGAATGTTGCGTGCTGTGTGACTTAGTGAAATAGTTTGGCTGCTGTGGCTCTAGTGAATAGTTGCTTGCTGTGTGACTCGTTGAAATAGTTTGCCGTGTGACTGGTGAAATTTGTGCTAGTGTGACGGTGAATAGTGCTGCTGTGTGACTTAGTGAAAGTTGCTGCTGTGTGACTTAGTGAAATAGTTGTGCTGTGTGACTCGGTGATAGTTGCTGCTGTGGTGGACTAGTGAATAGTGCTGCTGTGTGACTGTGAAATAGTTGCGCTGTGTGACTAGTGAAATAGTTGCTGCTGTGTGACTCGATAGTGAAATAGTTGCTGCTGGGACTCCGTGGTGCTGCTGGTGAAATAGTTGCTGCTGTGTGACGTCGTGCAATAGTTGCTGCTGTGTGACTCAGTGAAATAGTTGCCTGCTTGTGACTTAGTGAAAAGTTGCTGCTGTGTGACTTAGTGAAATAGTTGCTGCTGTGTGACTGAATCGTTGCTGCTGTGTGACTCGGTGAAATAGTTGCTGCTGTGTGACTTAGTGAAATAGTTGCTGCTGTGTGACCGCGTGAAATAGTTGCTGCTGTGTGACTCGGTGAATAGTGTGCTGTGGACTCGGTGAAATAGTTGCTGCTGTGTGGACTTAGTGAAATAGTTGCTGCTGTTGACTCGCAGTGAAATAGTTGGCTGCTGTGTGACACTGCAGGTGAAATAGTTGCTGCTGGGTGACTCAGTGAAATCGTTGCCGCTGTGTATCAGTGAAATATTGTGCGTGTGCTCGGCAAATATTGCTGTTGTGCTCAGTGAAATAGTTGCTGCTGTGTGACTCGGTGAAATAGTTGCTGACTGTGTAGCTTAGTGAATAGTTGCTGCTGTGTGACTTAGTGAAAGAGTTGCTGCTGGGGTTCTCGGTGAAAGTGTTTGGGGGACTAAGGAGGCTTTGACTGGTGAAATAGTTGCTGCGGTGTGACTTGGTGAAATAGTTGCTGCTGTCTGACTTACGTGATATAGTTGCTGCTGTGTGACCTCGGTGAAAGTTGCTGCGTGTGACTTAGTAATAGTTGCTGCGGTGACTCGTGAATAGTTGCTGCTGGTGACTTAGTGAAATAGTTGCTCGTTGTGTGACTTAGTGAATAGTTGCTGCTGTGTGACTTAGGAAATCGTTGCTGTGTGCTTTGAAATAGTTGCTGCTGTGTGACTCAGTGAAATAGTTGCTTGCTGTGATCGTGAAATAGTTGCTGCTGTGTGACTCGGTGAAATAGTTTCTGCTGTGTGACTGTAGTGACATAGTTGCTGCTGTGTGACTCGTGAAATAGTTGCTGCTGTGGACTTAGTGAAATAGTTGCTGCTGTGTGACTTAGTGAAATAGTTTGCTGTGTGTGACTTAGTGAAATAGTTGCTGCTGTGACTTGGTGAAATAGTAGCTGCGGGACTCAGTCGCAATAGTTTGCTGCTGTGTGACTCGGTGAAAATAGTTGCTGCTGTGTGACTCGGTCAATAGTTGCTGCTGTGTGACTCGTGAATAGTTGCTGCTGTGGGACTCGGTGAATAGTTGCTGCTGTGTGACTCGGTAATAGTTTGCTGCTGTGGACTTAGTGAAAATAGTTGCTGCTGTGTGACTCCAGTGAAATAGTTGCTGCTGTGTGACTCGAGTGAAATAGTTGCTGCTGTGGACGTCCTGTGAAGTAGAGTTGCTGCTTGTGACTCGGTGAAATAGTCGGCTGCTGGTGTGACTCGGTGAAATAGTTGCTGCTGTGTGACTCGGTAAATAGTGTGGCTGGGGTGTCGGTGAACTAGAGTTGCTGCTGTGGGACTTAGGTGAAATAGTTGCTGCTGTGGACTCCAAGGCTGCGTGACTAGAATAGTTGCTGCTGTGCTGACTTAGTGAAATAGTTCTGCGTGTGACTTA
>NC_040020.1:23021286-23031578 GCF_000972845.2 Larimichthys crocea | reverse complement strand
CCAACACTCGCTGAGCTCCGGTTCTGGCATAAACACTGGCTCCGTTCTCCGTCAGCATTCCCCACAAACACTAAAACTCTGACGCTCTCCGCTACGAAACCAAGCTAAATGAGCTAACAGTCAGCCTAACAGACTGCGCTAACATGATGCTAACAGCAGACTAACAGACTGAAGCTAACAAGCGCTAACAGACTAACAGCAGCTAACAGACTGCGCTACATGAGCTAACAGCAGCTAAAACAGGACTGCGCTAACATGAGCTAACAGCAGCTCACACAACAGACTGAGCTAACAGCAGCTAACAGCGAGCTAAACAGACTGAGCTAACAGCAGCTAACAGACTGAGCTAACATGACTACACAGCAGCTAACACGACTGAGCTAACATTAGCTACAGAAGCTAACAGACTGAGTAACATAGCTACAGCAGCTAACAGACTGAGCTAACATGACTAGAACAGCAGCTAACAGGCTGAGCTAACATGAGCTAACAGCAGCTAACAGCTGTCAGCAGGTTACTTCACTGTCCATCATAAACTCTGTAAATCACAGAGAGTTGAGGCGGCAGCCGGAGGACATCGAGGGAAAACCAGAAAACATTTCTCCATAAAATATGATCCAGTTTCACCAGATCAGTGAAATAGTTGCTGGCTGTGTGACTTAGTGAAATAGTTGCTCGTGTGACTGTAAATAGTTGCTGCTGTGTGACTCGTGAAAATAGTTCTTGCTGTGTGACTCGGTGATGTGAATAGTTGCTGCTGTGTGACTTAGTGAAATAGTTGCTGCTGTGTGACTCGGTGAAATAGTTGCTGCTGTGTGACTTAGTGAAATAGTTGCTGCTGTGTGACTTAGGAAATAGTTGCTGTGTGACTTAGTGAAATAGTTGTGCTGTGTGACTCAGTGAAATAGTTTGCTGCTGTGTGACTCGGTGAAAATAGTTGCTGCGGTGTACTTAGTGAACTCAGTTGCTGCTGTGTGACTAGTGAAATAGTCTGCGCGTGTCGGATGTTGTGCTGTGTGACTAGGATAGTTGCTGCTGTGTGACTCAGTGAAATAGTTTGCTGCTGTGTGGACTCGTGAAATAGTTGTGCTGTGTGACTCGGGTGATGAAATAGTTGCTGGGTTGACTCGGCTGAAATAGTTGCTGCTGTGTGACTCAGTGAAATAGTTGCTGCTGTGTGACTCAGTGAAATAGTTGCTGCTGTGTGACTCAGTGAAATAGTTGCTGCTGTGTGACTCGGTAGTCGAAATAGTTGCTGCTGTATGTGACTCGGTTGAAATCCTCCCTTAGTTGTGTGTCTCTGTGACGTCACCTCACCACATTGCTGCATTTTCCATTTATTAGGTTCAAAATCAATGCTTTTTAATGGTTAAATTGGTTGCCTTACTCATTAAATTTACGGTTGCAATGGTTGTTTCGTCCCACAAGATGAAGTAAGGACCACGGATCACACCAATCTACGTTAACGTCGGACCATCCTAAAGAACAGTGAGGCTACTCCCTAAACACATAGAAACTTGACCCTTTGACTTGTTGTCTGCCTGGCTGTCTATTATTTTATTATTATTCTTATATTTTTTAAGTCTGTGGGGGACGTTCCAACAGAGACTCTGTCCAGGTTTTTTAGACAGTCTGTGAGGACGTCACGGCGGACTACACCAGGTTAGACAGTTTGTCAGGACGTCACAGAGACTACGTTCCAGGTTTAGACAGTCTTGCAGGGAGGGACGTCACCGAGACTTGTCCAGGTTTGAGACCGTCTGTGGGGCGGTCATGGAGACCCCGTCCAGGTTTAGACAGTCTGCGGTCACAGAGAGTTACGTCGAAGTTTTAGACAGTGCGGGGACGTACAGAGACTACGTCCAGGCTTTAGACAGTTTGTGGGGGACCATCACGAGGACTAATCCGTTGGAACACGGAGGGGCTCCATCCCCTCTAGGCGGACCTCGTCTTTCCTAGCCCGGGGATGGCGCCTCGGCGTTGGACAAAAAAGATGGCCTCGTCCCATATATTCGTCTTCCAGACAGAGCCACTGAATCCCATGTTCGTTTTCTTGGTCGTTCTCTGGTCTCTTGCAGTTTAATAGTAAATATTGTGAATGGTCATAGCTATGGTTTTCTACCTTGCCTTCCAGCTGGTTTTTTCGGTTTTTTTTTTTTTGGTTTTGATGGTGTTAGCAACATAACCAGGCTCAGCAGCTTCTATGGACATGATGGCAGAGGAGAAGAGAGTGAAGAGGACGCTGACGGAGGAAGCTAAGAAGAGAAAAGGAGAGAGTGAGCGAGCAAGAAGCCGCCGGACAAGAGTAAATGTGGGACTGACTTTTAGTGGTTGGTGAGAGCTTGGTGAAATAAAAGGCTGAAAGACAGACGCCGAGCTGGGCTGACTGCTGCTGGACTAGGCAGTGATATCAGCTGCTGCTGTAGGTTCTGGTTCTGGTTCTGGGGACCTGGCTGAAGCTCTTTAAAATAATGACGGTTAAAACATAATGAAACGATGCTCCCAGTCTGACCTTGACATCTGTCTGTCAGAGGAAGCTGTGTGGTTTTGACGAGGCACTCGCCCACACAGGTTTACTGAAGCTCGCCTCACCACATCCTGACACGTCAGACCATGAGGACGTGACCGTCTGTGAAACACTCAGACTGACGCAGACGTGTTTGCATTTGGACCTGATCAGGGAGCTGATGAAGGTATTTTTGAATGAGTTGATGAAATGTGTTTGTGTCAGTGCGATGAGGTGACAAAGTTGACGATCACTGAAGAAGGTCTCCAGACCATGAATCCTGATCTCTGATCTGTAGCCGTCACTTCTTCCAAACATCAGCGGATCATCCTGAAACTTCAAGTCTTAAAGTGTCCAAACATCCAGCTCGTCTACCTGTGCTACCAGATAACAGCAGACACCATCCGCCTGATTACAGCTTCATTATCATTTAAACTGTCAGTTTATGTGAAGTCTGCTTGACAAACAGGTCCAGGATCAGGATTAGGCTGTCCCCTGTCTGACCTGGATTCAGGCTGTCAGGTGATAAGACAGACAACTTGACCACAGAGTAATTTCAGCGTGTTCATTCAGTCCCAACAAAACCCTGATAAGAAGAACAGCCGGTCCTTCAGGGATCAGCGTGAAACACAGACTGTCAGAGGTCAGAGATAAACACTGCTACTGTTGGACTGCCTGTCCACGTCCACCTGTAACACACAGCACAGAGCAGAGGGACTGCTTCAGTGTGGGGGGGGCTCTGATATCAAATATTAAAAAACTCAGCAGTGAGTCAACAGGAAGTGACTGTTCACTTCCACAGCTCGTATCTCTGAGAAAATTCTGAAGAATCAAAACGACGTCAGCACAAATACGAGAAAATAAACTCTCATATCCTGGAGCTGAAGCTTTAAGCAGCCACAGGTCAAAGGTTAAGACTGAATATTTAACGAGAAGAAACAAAGTCTAGGTGAGTTCTTGTTAAATGGTCAATACCAATAAATCAGAGTATTAGCTATAAGTTAATGAAGTCCAGTGTGTTAGTCCACGTTCATACACATGATGACATCGTTCATCGTCCTGTCAGACACATTGTTCCTCCTTTATTTACTCTGCAGCTGCTTCTGAAATCTGAACTTATCGTCTCATCATTCAGCTTCAAACGCTGCTTCATCATTATTTGGCTGAAATAATGAGAAACAGGAGCGACTGAAAAATGGAAAGTTTGCATGTGAAATCTGTGCAACCAACAAATGAGTCTCCACACACACACACACACACACACACACACACACACACTCTCTGTGGACTCACCATGAGAGCATCAGAGGCGCACACGCTGTGGAAGCCGTGGTAGAAGGCAGCAAACTGTTTCGAAATGGATTTATTGAGCAGGAAGTCGACGTAGAGCTGGACGTACTCTGTGGAGGGAGACGGACAGACAGAGCGCGTCACTTTATTCCATTACAGACGAAAACATCAAGTTTAACCAGAGAAATAAAGAAGAAAGAAGCTGCTGCATGAACAGAGGAGGGTTCAAACAGTCCAGCTCTTCTCTACTCTCAGTGTTACCTGTAAAGACCAGCACAGCTGTGATGCATTCAGGCTGTGAACCTCACAGAGCAGAGCCCCATGGCCCCATTTAAGGGTTGACACCTGACTTATATGCAAACAGTGCATGTTGCACCAAAGTGGATGCCCTGCCCCTCCTGTAGGAGCAGCGAGCTGTAGCACCTGTAGCACCTGTAATGTCTGTAGAGCCTGCAGGGCGACGAGTTTGTGGACTCACCCTTCCTGTTCTGCTTCGTGACGGAGATTTTGTCTCCTCCAGGCTTCAGGTTGTAAGATTTGACCACGCCCATTTCCTCCTGGAGCACCTGCACACAAAAACATGAGTGGCATGACGTAACCCGTTCTAACAACAGAAACATTTGCTTTCCTCTGTGTGACGGAATCCTCGGCCAGGTTTGGTTCTGTGTGTTCTGTCACCGCGTTCATGGCGTGATGGAGATGGAGAGTTCACTTTATGTGACGGTGCTGACAGACAGCTGTGAGCGCCGTCACCGCCGTGTGATTTCTAATAAAGAGCGGACGATGATCTGATCATACAGCTCATCAATCAAAGTCAAAGATTAAACCATCATCAACATGTAAAGTTTCAACGAGCACGGATCCAAAGAACGTTCATGTTCTTCAATGATTCACAGGATCAGAGTTTGTTTATGTTGCTGTACTTTGGTCAAATGAAAGATTCAGAATTCTCAAATGAATGTATCAAAACCAAAGACAAAGATTGTTCACTAAATGGAAGAACTATGATTTCTGAATTTAAATCATACATTTCCTGTACAGTCACTGCAGACTGAAAAATTGCTGAACTTCCTGTTCAGATGTCTGATTATCAGGAGCAGACGGTTGCAGGAATGCTCACCAACTTTTCTTTCCTGTAAGTTAAAGATTCTGATCTGTGAGTTTTATTAATGAATGAATTTCCTCACAGACTTATTGAATTAAGTACATCACCTGTCCTAAATGCTGCGTCATTAAACCGAGCATGAACATACCACACGGCTCATATAATGGAACATTTGATGCAGCTGCAGTTCCATATGTGTGAGGTGTTATTTTAACCCACAGTGTGAGCTGACAGCTATAGGCTGATCAGTCCCAGCACTGTGGGACAGCTGAACCGGCTGAACCTGCTGTTACAGCGCTCTGTTTGTTCCTCGCTGTGTTACTGCATTTACACTCCGTGTTTACTCTGTTTGTGCTATTTTAAATCTGTAGGCTGCTGCTGCCGCCCTCAACCTAAACTTAATTCAGACCAGAAACCCAGACTTTATTTCTAAACCTCGTCCAGTCGGACAAGACGTTCCAACCCAGCTGCCGGCATCCCAACAAGCAGCCAATGACGATACATTCACGCAGTAACTCTGTATCGAGCACATCGAGGCCTCTTTGAATGTTGTTTAATCCTCTGGTAATGATACTACAATACCACCTTTAATAATACTACAATACCACCTTTAATAACACTACAATACCACCTTTAATAACACTACAATACCACCTTCAACAGGTGAAACACCCCGTGCATCATCATGTTCTCCTCATGCTGTTGGTGTCTTCGTACCTGGAAGCTGAGGTAGAAGTCCTCCTCTACGTTTCCTTCGTAGCTCAGCAGCTCTCCCAAACCATGAGCCAGCTCCTGCAGAGACGGAAGGTCACAGGTTCGATCCCCAAAGAAGAAAAAGACACGTTAGAGTCTGAACATGAACTGACCTCATGGTTACTGAGAGAACATGGAGGATGACGCCATGACCATCAGGCAGCACGAAACAAAGAGTTTAGAGTCTTCAGACTCACATGACTCAGGTGGAGCTGACTCAGGTGCTGCAGCACCACCTGAACCTCCAACAGGTAACTGAGTTATGTCAGGACTTCAGATGAACACACAGCAAACATTAAGACAACCTCCAACAAACCTTTGACCAACACATCCACTGTCAATGACTCATGAAGAAAGTTTCAATCCAGTTCTTCTTTCCAAGAATCTGGAAAAAATGATTCACGTCTTGATTTCTGTCACTGACCTCCATCTGTCACTGACCTCCACCTGTCACTGACCTCCACCTGTCACTGACCTCCATCTGTCACTGACCTCCATCTGTCACTGACCTCCACCTGTCACTGACCTCCACCCTGCTTGTCCCTGAGTCTCTCCACCCTGAGTCAGTCACAGCAGTGTTGGCTAATCTTCTCTGGTTACCAAGAATGATGTGTTCAGCTTCACAGAAAGACAGACACACAGACAGACTTGACGTTTCCTAAGTGACCTCAGTGAGACTCTGAGGACCTCTGATGGTCCTCTGATGGTCCTCTGGTGGTCCTCTGATGTCCTCTAATGGTCCTCTAATGGTCCTCTAATGGTCCTCTGGTGGTCCTTTGATGTCCTCTAATGGTCCTCTGATGGTCCTCTGATGTCCTCTAATTGTCCTCTGATGTCCTCTGGTGGTCCTCCGATGTCCTCTAATGCTCCTCCGATGTCCTCTGATGTCCTCTGATGTCCTCTGATATTAAAGTGAATCCTGCTCAGTGTTAGAGACGTGATGTCTTCAACATGTTCATGATTCATTGATCTTCATGTTTCAGTTTGTCCTGAGCCTGCAGTCACATTGATAAAGTTCACACTGTACAGATCTAAATTAAACTCATGTCTGCAGCTGCAGAGCTCTTTATATCTCACTGTATGTAGATCTGCATGTGCTGAACATTAGAGCTCAACCTATTTAATGTTTTTATTGATTTGTATTAATAAAGTTTACTCACTGTTCATGATGAATAAAGCTTCAGTCTGCAGGCCTCATGTCTGATATTCTGCTGTTATGTAACCACAGAGCCAGAGTGTGTGTGTGTGTGTGTGTGTGTGTGTGTGTGTGTGTGACCTTCACAGTGAAAGTTTTGGATGTATCAGGTAACTCTGACAGTTCAGGATGTTCTACGAACTGTCACAGAGACAAAAGGTGCCGAAGCATGCAGGATAAAACTGTGGCAGCAAATTAACGAGAAACCAGTTTCTGTTCTGCAGACTGTAAAAAACACAAAGTGCTTCATGTGAGACAGCATGTGTGTGTGTGTGTGTGTGTGTGTGTGTGTGTGTGTGTGTGTGTGTGTGTGTGTGTGCAGGGTTTGAAGCTGGAGCTGAAAATATGATCTGGTGGTTCTGGTAGCAACACACGAAGCTAAAATTAGACGATGGTTGGAGGGATCAGCAGGCGGGTGGAGGCAGGCGGAGGCGGGGCGAGGTGACGGTGCACAAAGCGCTCAAACATTAAACTGTGGCGCCCTCCAGTGACAGAGCAGAGCGGTGCAGAGCAGAGAGAGCGTCATGCAGACTCAAAGCAGCGACACACACCGGCATGATCTGCTGCAGGTCATCCAGGGAGGCGGTCGCCATGCCGATGAGGGCATTCTGGTCACATGGGGCAGTAGGTGGAGTCAGCAGCTTCCTGCAGAGGTGGACACACATCGGTTACCGGTCCACATCATGAGGCCTGTCTAACATCAGACTGACACACCTGTGTCTCAGCCACCTGTCACACCTGTGTCTCAGCCATCTGTCACACCTGTCACACCTGTGTCTCAGCCACCTGTCACACCTGTCACACCTGTGTCTGTGTCTCAGCCACCTGTCACACCTGTCACACCTGTGTCTCAGTCACCTGTCACACCTGTGTCTCAGCCACCTGTCACACCTGTGTCTCAGTCACCTGTCACACCTGTGTCTCTGCCACCTGTCACACCTGTGTCTCAGTCACCTGTCACACCTGTGTCTCAGTCACCTGTCACACCTGTCACACCTGTGTCTCAGTCACCTGTCACACCTGTCACCTGTCAGGTGGATGCAGCAGTGCTCACTAACATGGATGTCTGAAGAACACCTACCTGTAGCAGTAGAGGGGGAAGTGGATGTCCAGAGCGATGCTGTTGTACACGGCTAAGCCCATCAGCTGATGACAGGCAGGTTAAGGAGGAAGTGACATGAGTGATGAGACTGAGTCAAGACCAGGACCAGACCGAGACCAGGACCAGATCGAGACCAGGACCAGACCGAGACCAGGACCAGACCGAGACTGAGACGAGACCTTCAAAAACTGGTCTTGAGACTGATCTGGAGTACCTGAAGCAGACTGTGTGCATATTAATGAGCTCTGTGACCTCAAACACACACACACACACACACACACACACACACACACACACACACACACACAGTGTTAAAGGTCCGCTGTGTGGAGGACTGAGCGGCACCTAGTGGTGAAGCTGCAGACTGCAACCACATGAATACTCACGCCTCACCCTCTGCTCCCAAACTCAAAGTCCAAATTTAGTTTGTCTTTTCTGGGCTACTGTAGAAAAATGTGTGTGTGCGTGTGTGTGTGTGTGTTTGAGTAGCAGAAAAAGTTTAATGTCGACTAAATGACTTCATTGTGTAACTGTGTGTGTGTCATGGACTGGACGTCTCTTTTTTGTGGCGGTGGCCCAACACACACACACACACACACACACACACACACACACACACACACACACAAAGTGTTCACAGCTGCCACATGTGGTGACCATATGTGCTGTAACTGTGTGTGTAGGCTGAGTGTATATGTGTGTGTGTGAAATTAACACGGCTGATTACAGGTAGGTGACACACACACACACACACACACACACACACACACACACACACACACACACACTTGTCAGCACAGGCGGCACACAGAGGGTGGCTGCAATGCATTCTGGGCCTGGTCTCTCGTCCTCCTCCATGTTTGTTTCTTTTGTTTACGTCTGTTTCTTCTCCACCCCCACCTCTCCACCCTCCATCTCCATGGTGACGCAACGCTACCATGACGACTAAACAGGAACAAGAGAGACTGATAAATGAGCTCTGAGCACAAACACACATGTGGAACATGCGTGGAACACCCAGGAGCGCACACACACACACACACACACACACACACACACGCACACAATAACCTGGCGAGGAACAGGCAGCCATTAGGTTATGTAACCTTTTGACAGTTCCCAGCTGGCCAGTAACAAAGCATAAAGTGCTGGATCCACACACACACACACACACACACACTCACACTCACACACACACATATACTGTATATAAACACACACTTACACACTGCAGAGCTGCACACAGAGTACAGAGAGTCCTGAATGAATGTTTGACAGAAATGTGTCAGATAAACCTGCTGCAGACCCCGCAGACTGTCTAAAACCTGGACGTAGTCTCTGTGACGTCCCCGCAGACTGTCTAAAACCTGGACGTAGTCTCCGTGACGTCCCCGCAGACTGTCTCACTTCTGGGTGACAGCCTCAAGTGGACGTTTGAGGAAGTGCAGTTTTCTGTTTGCTCTCCAGCCAACATGTGCTGATGAGCAGACTGCAGACTGAGACGTCCTCTGCTCGTCCCTCTCTGCTCTCATTAAAACGTTAATAAACGTTTCTCTTGGTTATGATTGGTCTTGAATGCTGACTGCATGCTGGAGATACGACGTGTTGATTTGACGCTTACAGTCGTCCTCTGAGCTGATCCTGATCCAGCGATCAGTCTCATAAACTCAGGACATGGACGCTGCTCTCTGATGTCTCTGTCTTCTACGCCCACCATCCACCTCAGTCACCACCTCCGCCTTCTGTGCGCTACAGAAATGAAACACTTACCTAACTGGAAAAAGCTCTGAGCAGAACTCAGGCTGTAATTATGTTCTCCTGACAAAAACTCCTTTCTAGGACGTAAGGCTGCTGGATACATGCTACTGTCCACACTTTGACAGTTCACATCAAATACTTTGAGTGTCCTGAGGTACAAATGAAAGATTTCTAACTCCATGGCTGTTTCTTATTGTAGTGTTGTAGGTTCTCTACTTCAAGCTAAAGACTTGCTTCACCAAGCGTGTTCGTAGAAAATCCACCCCACATTCGATCTACGTTCATGTGAAAAGCAGCTTCAGAACTCGCAGCGTGTTATTGCCAATGTCTTTTACAATACTCAGCTGAGTGTTCAGTCGGTTATGTAAGAGTGTGCGGACGTGAAACGACTGAGGCTGTTCTGTTTCAAAATGTGGGCTGAAGAAAAAGCAGCTGTAGTTTGAGGCGGACAGATTTACAGCCTGAAAACACACATTACACTGCCTCGCTCTCTCTGAGGTTTAAAATAGAAGTGTTATAGTATGTGAGAGGGGGGAGGAGGAGGAGGAGGAGGAGGAGGAGGAGGAGGAGGATGATGAGGACC
>NC_040020.1:22982501-23020556 GCF_000972845.2 Larimichthys crocea | reverse complement strand
TGCCAGTAGCACACCCGACTAAATAGATTCACTCTTCTACCTCTCCATCATGTCCTCGTAAGAGGCTTGCTGACTGCTGGGTCCCTCTGTGGTACAAACACTAACACCTGAGCTCAAAGTCCGGGCAGCCTGGGTAACAAACTGAGCAACATGAGCGAACAAACTGAGCTAACATGAGCTAACAAACGTGCGCTAACATGAGCCTAACAGAGCCCTAACACAGCGAACAACTGAGGTCTAACGGATGAGTCAAGCAGCAACTAGGACGAGCTAACAGCAAGCTAGCAGACTGTCTACATGAGCTGAACAGGCAAGACAGTAACACAGGCTTTTTTTTAGGTTTTTAAATTGTGTTGGCGGTGCACAACAAATTCACATCTGAATGTTTCCTTCATGACAGTTCAAACGTTCTCTGGTGTTGTTTGAAGGTTTGTCTCCTGAGAAAAGCTGCAGAGTGTTTCAGGATGTTTCAGACCCCCTCCCCCTCCTCCTCCTCCTCCTCCTCGCCACTCACCCTCTTCGCTTTCCAGTCCTCACTGGACCTCCCTCCATCCTCAGCTCCTCCTCCGCCGCCTCCTCCTCCTCACTCCCCTCCAGAGGACGCTGACGGAGGAAGCTAAGAAGAGAAAAGGAGAGAGTGAGCGAGCAAGAAGCCGCCGGACAAGAGTAAATGTGGGACTGACTTTTAGTGGTTGGTGAGAGCTTGGTGAAATAAAAGGCTGAAAGACAGACGCCGAGCTGGGCTGACTGCTGCTGGACTAGTCAGTGAGATCAGCTGCTGCTGTTTTTTGATCAGAGGTAATGTAATCAGAAGAAATACTCGAGTACAGCTGGACATAGTTACACAATACTCGAGTACAGCTGGACATAGTTACACAGTGGGATTACACTCTTACTTAGGACTGTTTGTTAAAGTTGTTCTCGTTGCTTTGATAAAGGATACAGTCCCGACCAACTGGAACTCAGAATAGTTGTCACACTTCCAACTGCTGAACCAATGGCAGCGCGAGTCCTTCATGTAGGTGAACATTCCTGGAATACGAAGAAACAAACATGAGATTTAATAATGACCAACAAGAGAAGGAGGTCAGGCTGGACCTCCAACACATCTCAGGTAACCTTCTGTTCTTCTGGTTCTCTGGCGCCACCTACTGCTAACCCTGTGAACCAACTCCTGATAGTCACATCAGTTTGGTTTTGTTGAATTTGCTGAAATCTGGTTAAAGTTTGTGACACATTTGGATGGAAACACGTCTAACGTCACAGTGTTTTCATTGAATGAGTTGTTAGAATAGATTTTAGCTGCATTAAAGACAAACTACAAGCGTCTGTCTCCTTCACAGTCACAACTCTGCTCGCTCCCGTCGCTTTATTTCCTCTTGACTGTCCGTCACTCATCCCTCATCAACACCTTCGCTCTGACAGCTCGGTGTTAGGTCATTAACAAGGCAGCAGCAGAATAAAGTGGACGGAATAAACGGCCAGTTCCAGCAGAGAAACAGCAGCCGTCTGTTCTGAGCACAGACACATCTGGACCGCTCACATCTCCAACACCAGAAACTCTATAAAAGATCCTGTGTGTGTGTGTGTGTGTGTGTGTGTGTGTGTGTGTGTGTGTGTGTGTGTGCACCTGCCTGTGTGCTGCAGTGTGTGTGTGTGTGTGTGTGTGCCGGGGCTTTCCCTGTGCTGCTAATGAGGGGAACACAGCTTTCATTGAGTGTGTTGCTTTGGGCCGACGTCCCCTGGCACCAGAAACACAGACGACCGCGGAAAGATGGAAAGACGATGGAAAGAACGAGTCGACCAGAGGAGAGAGAGAGCGAGAGAGAGAGAGACAGAGATAGAAAGTATAGAGAGAGAGAGAGAGAGGAGAAGAGGCAGATGCACATACAGACGCCTGCCTGGTTTCCATTCAAGTATTTTTGAAGCAAATTCCAGCGTACCGAACACGAGCGGCTGAATCGAAACAGCGACTCTTGGACAAAGTTCTAGATCAATATTGTAAAAAGGTTTTCGGCCTCACATGACGTGAGAAAGTTTCTTGTGGTTAACGGGAACGTTGGAGCAACAGTGACGGAAAGTTCAGCTGGAGAAATGTTCGACTCACATCACTTCAGTTTGGATCCAAATCATCCGTCAACGACCAACTCCCAGACGGTCCTGACGTCTTAGCAAGCGGCCCAAAGAATCCTGTGTTAACATTCAGGTAGCAGATAGCTGCAGTAATACGACCTCACCTGTGTCTTTAAACAGATACGTGCATATAAAGGACAAAGACTTTAGCTGGATCAGCTCCTCAACTGGACTCGCCTCTCAGCCAATCGGCTTCTTCAGCTCTAACTGACCACGAGGTCGTTGATGCTTTGAGAGGCATGTGACTCACGGACACACCCCTCCATCCAACAGGCCATTAAGGTCACCTGAGTGCAGGTGCAGAGGGTAGTCGCTATGAACACCTGTGGGTTGCTAAGGACACGTGGGTCGTCAAGGACACCTGTGGGTCGTCAAGAAGACCTGTGGGTCGTCAAGAAGACCTGTGGGTCGTCAAGAACACCTGTGGGTCGTCAAGAAGACCTGTGGGTCGTCAAGGAGACCTGTGGGTCGTCAAGGACACCTGTGGGTTGTCAAGGAGACCTGTGGGTCATCAAGGAGACCTGTGGGTCGTTAAGAACACCTGTGGGTCGTTAAGAACACCTGTGGGTCGTTAATACGAACAGGTGAACAATGCTCTGGATGGAGAGGTGTGTCCATGAGTCACATGCCTCACAAGGGGTCAACAAACCCACAGAGGTAAATACCTGGGACTGCCCACCAGTCAGTTGGAGTTGAAGAAGACTTGATGAAACGTCTTCAGGAATCTAAGCATGTCCATGCTATGATGACCTTGCATTCTATGACCTGATGACTGAGAACCTTCAGACTCGGTGGACTGTTCCTTTAACGTGGCAGAAAGAAGAAGAAGAAGAAGAAGAAGAAGAAGAAGAAGAAGAAGAAGAAGAAGAAGAGACAAACGAGTGACAGAGATAATTGGAGTCAGGCAGTGAGGAGAAGAAGGAGAGTAAACTGTAAAGAGAAGCAGACGGCGGCCATGATGGGAGCTGCTCCAGTTTGAAACCAGAGTCTGTCGCTGACTTTCCAAAACCAACAGTGAGCGCGATTCTCAGCCATCGGACACTTCTTCCTGCTGCAGCTTCAGAAACCTGAAAACTCCCCGAGCGTCCACCGAGACCTCCAGCTAATAAAAGTTTACTTTCCATTTCATCCAATAAAAATCTGGATTTCTTTCCGCTTGTTTTCAATAAAGTACGGCTTCACTTTCCATTCACTTTGCATCAAACTGGATTCACTTTCCAAACTCTCAGCGTCGTCTGTTTGAAGACCTCCAGTTTCTTTATTCACACTCGACTGAGGCTCTTTGATGGATGAAGTTTATAGCTGAGCTCTGATAATGTGCTTCGCTGTGAACACGCTGACGGCGCCGACATCCAGGACTGTGAACTCACCGTAGTCTGTGTGGAAGATCTGTCGGACCAGCAGCAGGAACCACTCCTTCGTCAAGCCGCCCATGTCGAGACCCGCCTCCCCGACAAACGTCACCCGCAGCTTCTTCTTCAGGTCGCACCGCTTCCTCGTCAACTAATGAAGGAACAGAAGACACAATGAATCCATTAAGAAAGTATATTCTCGTATATTCCTCAACTTCTTCAAACCGCCTGGATAATCCTCAAAACTCAAGACACTGGGGCTGACTCTCACTTCTTGACATTTCACACAGGTTTCAGGGCTCACATCAGATTTATAGTTAGGTTTCGGTCAGGCGGGGCGTTTGAGGCTGCCACATGAATTCAGAACATTAAAGGCCTCCTTGCTGCTCCTCATATTTTCACCTCCCTCTTCGTGTTCCCACACCACAGATTTATCTGTGTTTTTCTCTTATTTCAAAAAATATATTTTTGTTTGTCATCTCATAACACCCGAGACGAACAAAACACAACGCTGACAGGCAAATCTGGATAAGCTCTAATTAAACTTAAATTACAGTTATTTTGTCAAATCTGGCACTGGACCAGCAGCACGTCTGTTTACTATGTAAAGATATGATGGAGTGATGGTTTTGTCTGGCAGTGAGTGACAGTAATATAATAACTGTTAGAGGATCTTCTCCATAATGTTTTCAGGCACTTGGGATGAGCTACGTTGTCTGAAATGTTCCTTTGAGACAGACGTGACACTCACCTCATCCAGTGAGTCGCTGAGCAGCTGTGCTCGTCGTACTTTAATGTTGAGGAACAGAAGGTTCATGTCCACTCTCTGCCTGCGAGAAACTTTACTGACCAGGCTTTGCTGTGAACAACACACAGAGTTAAAGTCTGCAGACAAAGATTTCCTCCACATGCATGCACGGATTCTTTAACTGGTGTCCCACCCTGGCCTGACTGATCATCTGCTGCTCAGAGTCTTTCTGGATGATGGCTTTCTTCACCACTGTCGAGAGAATGAAGGGAAACTGACAGAAGGAAAACCTGAAACCACAGGATGAAATGTGTTAATAACCATCAGCTATGGAAAATATAGATTTCTTTAAAGTCATCAGAAGAGAATCAAACTCTCAGCTGTGTTTTTTATAGAAGACGCTCGTCTGAACCGTGAAGTCTGTTTCACGTTAACGAGCCGTGACCCAGCGTGAAGCACACTTCACGGCTTCTGAAAAGGTTTCCATGACCGAGGATGAACTGCAGCCGTGGGAACGTGAGTCCGTCTGCGCTCGGAGGAGGAGACGCTCACCAACATCACCACGGCTCATGTGCTGTCACATCTGTTAGCGTTTGTGCTGCTCATTAGGAGGCGAGACCGAAGACACTTTAACCCAAACAAACGTTTCCTCTCATCGTTCATCATCATCCAGTGAGCACAGAGCCGAGTCTTCATCAACTCAACGTTTCACTCGAACCAGCGTTCGTTAATTGACTCATTAAACTGAATTCAACTGAATATTACTCAGCCAAAACAAGCAATCAGGCTCTGGCATGACGGACTTCATGATTCATGACAGTATTAAAATATGCATTCATGTCCTGTGAGCAGTCTGCAACAAAGACGGATTCTCGACTACATTACCCATGAATCCCGACTAAATCTCCAGAACTGTGTTCTGTTTGCCTGTTTACACCCAGGCTCGTGTTTTTGGGCCTCTTCAGTGGAAAGTTCCTCTAAAGTTTCCTCGTCCCTGAGGAAAGTTTCCTGCAGTGGAAACGCAACATACAGCAGCCGTCTTTGGGAACTAGGTTTGACTCTCGTGTCGTCATGGAAACAGTTTTAAAAAATGTTTCACGTCAGCATCTCATGATGACAAAGTTTTATATCCAATACAGAGCTGACACGTCTGTCTGTGACATGGAGTCAATGTGGGAGGAATGAACTGACCTGTGATCACATGATCACGTCATGATCACGTCATGATCACGTCATGTCATGATCACATGATCACATCATGTCATGATCACATGATCACGTCATGTCATGATCACATCATGTCATGATCACATGATCACGTCATGTCATGATCACATGATCACGTCATGTCATGATCACATGACAAGCCAACAGACACTGAGCCAACACAAGTTCAATGTTTAAACTGGACAAACAGATTTCTGACCTGTTCGAGTTGCCGTAGTTCTGCCAGGTCCGGTACTCCTCCATGAAGTCGATGTGCTCCAGAGTGATGTTGTAGAAGTCGGTGAAAGGCATGATGGGAGGAGACGAGACGCTGTTGGCTGCATCTGAAGAGATGACAACAAAGTTTACCTGCTGCTGACCTGTGATCAGGTGACCCACACTGACCTGTGATCAGGTGACCCACACTGACCTGTGATCAGGTGACCCACACTGACCTGTGATCAGGTGACCCACTCTGACCTGTGATCAGCTGAACGGTTTTCTGTCATTCGTCACGTCTGTTCTCCACTCTATGTAACTTTGGGCCTCCGGTGTCGGGAGAACGTATTCCTAACGCCTTTACGGCACTAAGTCACACAGCAGCACAATATTCCTTATGTTCTGGTTGAAACTGGATCATTTTTATGGAGGGAAATGTTTATGCGTTTTCCCTCTGATGTTCCTCCGGCTGCTCCGCCTCTCAAACTCTCTGTTGATTTACAGAGTTTATGATGGACAGTGAAGTAAACTTGCTGACAGCTGTAGCTGCTGTTGCTCATGTTGCAGTCTGTATGCTTAGCTCTGTTACTCAGGCTGCTTGTTAGCTCATGTTAGCTCAGTCTGTTAGCTGCTGTTAGCTCATGTTTAGCTCAGTCTGTTCGCTGCTTTTAGCTCAGTCTGTTGCCTCATTGCTCATTGTTAGCTCAGTCTGTTGCTCAGTCTGTTAGCTGCTGTTAGCGCATGTTAGCCTCAGTCTTTTAGCTGCTGTTAGCTCAGTATGTTAGCTCATGTTAGCTTATGTTAGCTCAGTCTGTTAGCTGCTGTTAGCTCATGTTAGCTCAGTCTGTTAGCTGCTGTTAGCTCATGTTAGCTCAGTCTGTTAGCTCATGTTAGCTTAGAGCACCGGGGGAGTGTTCAGGCCCAGCAGCCTCTACGGACATGATGGCAGAGGAGAAGAGAGTGAAGAGGACGCTGACGGAGGAAGCTAAGAAGAGAACAGGACTCACTGAACAGGCCGAGCACTTTGGTGGCAGAGGGAATCCACCAGGAGCATTTGGCTAAAGGAGGAAGTTCATCTGGTTCTGCAGGAAACAGACGGGTGGAGATGAACTGCAGGAGGCGCTCCACCAGCTGCCGGAAACGCCTCGCTGACAGCCTGACACACACACACACACACACACACACACACACACACACAGAGTTAATCTGGGTCAGTTACATTTGAATAATTTTTTTTGGAGCCAAACAGAACTCGTCAACTCGTCGACTAGAACTTCATCTGACCTGAGATCAGCAGGAGGTTCACACAGTACTACCTGAAGTACTGACACATCTCTGAATCTGAACTCACTTTTTGAGCCAGTGGACCAGGAAGTGATGGTCGGCCTCAGACAGAGCGGCGATCTGCCTCAGCAGGTGGGCGTAGATCACGTAGGTGCTGGTGCTGGAATACTGAGGATTCTGTGCAGACAAGAGGAGTCTCAATAATTCATAGTTCACAGAGAAAGATGAGGAAACTAAACGTTCAACAGAAAAACAGTTTTCAAACGTTTCTTAAAGTTTCAGGATGTCTGGGTCGTCGATTAGCTCAGATGGTCGAACATCCGCCCCGTGTACAGAGGAGTTACATCAGATCCACTGTGGGACCGGCAGCTGGTGGAGGTGCTGGAGGAGGTGGTGCAGAGGTGGATATATTACAGTTTATATGTGATGGAGGATGAATCAGCAGCAGAGCGACGGGTGGAGGCGAGTTTTCGTATTCTGAGAGTTCTGTCCGTGACGTGAAACGTCATTAATGTGGACAGAACCACAAGAACTGGACCAAGTGATTCTTTACGGTTCCTCAACACTGTTAGACTGTCAGACTGTTTACTGTGAGGGGACGGGCTGAAGTCACAATGCTGTCAACACCTGGTTTAGAAGTGAAGGATCATGGGAGGAAGACGATGAGTTCTTCTGGTTCCACGTGAGAACATGAGGTGAGAACACGAGGTGAGAACACAAGGTTCACCTCTGGTCCCACGTGAGAACACGAGGTTCTCCTCTGGTTCCACGTGAGAACATGAGGTGAGAACACAAGGTTCACCTCTGGTTCCACGTGAGAACACGAGGTTCACCTCTGGTCCCACGTGAGAACACGAGGTTCACCTCTGGTTCCACGTGAGAACATGAGGTTCTCTTCTGGTTCCACGTGAGAACATGAGGTGAGAACACAAGGTGAGAACATGAGGTTCACCTCTGGTTCCACGTGAGAACATGAGGTGAGAACATGAGGTTCTCCTCTGGTTCCACGTGAGAACATGAGGTTCTCCTCTGGTTCCACGTGAGAACATGAGGTTCTCTTCTGTGTTTGGATGCAATAAAAATAAAAACAAATGACATAATGAGAGAGAGAGGAGCTGGATGTGAAGCTCGCACGGCCCATAAAGGAGGGAGAGTCATCATCAGACAGGAAACCAGCAGCTCCACTCCAAGATGACCTCACCCAAACTGTGTGTGTGTGTGTGTGTGAGAGAGTGTGAGAGTGTGTGTGTGAGAGAGTGTGAGAGTGTGTGTGTGAGTGTGTGTGTGAGAGAGAGTGTGTGTGTGAGTGTGTGTGTGAGAGAGTGTGAGAGTGTGTGTGCGGTTGTGTTCTCCCAAGAGTTGGAAGACGAGGCGAGTCCTCAAAGTCAAATGGGACAAAATGAGACATTTGGCTTGTGTGTGTGTGTGTGTGTGTGTGTGTGTGTGTGTGTGTGTTGATGGAGCGTGGAACCACAGACTGTGGATTCCTTCTTTATCTGAGTCTGATCCACTAAACCATATATGGACATCAGACCGGAGAGAGGGAGGAGGGAGAGAGAGAGAGAGAGAGACAGAGAGAGAGACAGAGACAGAGAGAGAGACAGAGAGAGAGAGAGAGAGAGACAGAGACAGAGAGACAGAGAGAGACAGAGAGAGAGACAGACAGAGAGAGAGAGAGACAGACAGCACCGTCCTCAGGTACAGATCCAATGTTCCAGCTACCTGTTTGTGTCCCTGTCCCGGAGTGTGTCCTCCTGAGACACAACTTAAACTGACCAAGGCTTTAAAGATTCTTCATGTCATCTCTGCTCTGCATCGTAGCGTACTGCATGTTTACACACAGGACAGCTCAGACTGTCTTCTCGGTGTCTGCAGGGTTTTCAGTCTCACCTGAACGAGGATGAAGTAAGCTCTCAGGTCATCTTTTGTCCGAGGCCTGAAACCAAAAACACACAGACTGAAACAGAACCAGGCTGGACGAGCTCTGACGGGTTAACCAGGTCAAGAAGCAGCGCATCAATCAGTTTTAGTACAAATGATCGTTCTTGCATGGTTCGGACTTCAGGTTGGAGCCGGGGAGTAAAAAGTAAACTTCAGTAAGTGCATGATGCTGACAGTCCACAGGCGTCCTCACCCTTTCCACTCCCTCAGCAGGCTGTTGATGATTCCTTTCAACACCGACTTCTGGATGTCCTGAGGCTGGACACACAGCGGAAACATATTCAGAGACCGGCTCCATTTATCTAGGGTCACTTCAGAAGACGTCAGGGGCAGTTCAGAGCTGGCATCAAACGTGTGATGTTTCTAGAAGCAGTTTGTGGGTGTGGTCTGTCACGTGCTTACCGTGCTGAGCAGCGCGTCGTACACGGCGTTCACAAACTTGGCGTTGACTCCTGAGTCGTCTATGGTGTTAAATGATCCATTCGCCTCTCGCTGAAAGAGGAGGAGGGAGCGTGAGGAAAAAGAAGAAATGCTTTCCCATCGTAAAACGGTTACGGCGTCTGGGGAAATTTTAACAGCATCTAAAACACAACAGGCAGTCAGCTGAGAGCCAGCCTGCGTGTTTATGTCATCTACCTTGAAGGCAGCGTTGATTTCTATGAAGGAGTCGAACGTGGTCAGGTAAAACTCTCGGACTTCCCTCCAGTCGCCGGATTGGACGGCACGGTCCATGTCCTCCCTGGCAACAACAAACACACACACAATGAAAAGAAAAGAACAACCAGATGTTTGTTTCAAGGGTCAGACGTGAGTTTGTTTTATGGGAACAGGCTGAACGGGAAACTTACTGAAACTCCTTGGTGGTCTTGGTGCGCAGCGGGATAACGGGGTCGGAGGGGAACGGAGCTTTGACCTCTGGGGGCAAAGTGTCGATGGAGAGACGCTGCTTCTGACGAACATCGCTGCAGATCGGCGGCAGCTCTCTCCCTGAGGGACAGGAAGACAAGAAGACAAGAAATATGAGTCTGAGACATCACGTTCATTCAGAAGTGAGAGCTGCTCAAGCCTCAACCATGTGGGGACGTCACAGAGACTACGTTCAGGTTTAGACAGTCTGTGGGGACGTCACGGAGACTACGTTCAGGTTTAAGACAGTCTGTGGGGACGTCACGGAGACTACGTCCAGGTTTAGACAGTCTGCGAGACGTCACAGAGACTACGTCCAGGTTTTAAACAGTCTGCGGGGACGTCACGGAGACTACGTCCAGGTTTTAGACAGTAAATGTAAATGGACAGTACATAGCGCCTTTGATTTGCCTTCGACACTCGAAGCTCTTTTACACTACATATCTCAGTCACACGCCGATGGCGCAGACAAGGACATATGGACATTTGGACATTTAGACATGCAGACTGGAGGAGCAGGGGATCGAACCGCTGATCTTCTGATTAGTGGACGAACTGCTCTGCCTCCAAGGCCCAGCCCTGTCTGTGATGAATCTTTAGAATTAGAACTACGACCTCAGTAAGTTTTATTTTGAAAGTTTAACAGGATGTTGCGGTGGCTGTGTTACATGTTTTGTTACCGGGCAGAGCGGCGTGGAAAAAATGAAAATGAGCTGGAGAGGAAACAAAACAGATGTTTGTGTCATCGATGATGTCGCACACAAAAGATCACACACACACACACACACACACACACACACACACACACACACACACTCTCCTGGCCGTCCATTCACTGGGTTTATAATTAGCCTCCAATTGTCTCCGTCTCCACAGCAACAACAGTCAACCAGCACGCCTGTCCAGGTGCATTGTGGGGGCTCATTTTGTCCAACAGAAGATTAAAGGCAGACGAGGACAGAGGACGGACAGATGACATCACAGACATGTTTCCATAACACTGTAATGAACCTTAATTCAAGTGTCTCTGTCCAATCAGAAGCCTGGAAAAACCATCCTCAGTCTGTC
The DNA here is from genome assembly GCF_000972845.2 of Larimichthys crocea. Taxonomy (NCBI): domain Eukaryota; kingdom Metazoa; phylum Chordata; class Actinopteri; family Sciaenidae; genus Larimichthys; species Larimichthys crocea. Next base: position 23,009,699 of record NC_040020.1, on the reverse strand, counting down.
TGTTCGTTGACTTTAATAAATGAAGCATCGTGTGTTAATAACGATCAGCCACGTATAAATGTTGCATAATCTGACAATAAACATGATGAGCAGTGACGTCATCTGAACATGGAGACGTCCTGATGTTTGTGGAGGAGCTACAGACAGGTGGCGCTACAGAGACAGTTTGTTTTGTGCTCATATTTCAGATCCACGAATCATAATCTTCATAACTCTGTTCTGGGTGAGGCGAGGGGCTGATGCCATTCAATCCTCCAAACTGGAACTTTGAATGTTTCCATGCAGAAATATTCAACTCAAACACACAGCGACCAATGGTACGTCCTCTGGGGACACAGAACAAACAGTGTGTGTGTGTGTGTGTGTGTGTGTGTGTGTGTGTGGACAAAACAACAACATGTTTTAATGTCCACATCATATTAATACACAATGATCACAGAGCGGCTCGTCCTCTGGGGACCGGGAACACAATCAGAATCACTCCTCCATCCCTCACTCCTCCATCCCTCACTCCTCACTCCTCCATCCCTCCATCCTCCATCCCTCACTCCTCCATCCCTCACTCCTCCATCCCTCACTCCTCCATCCTAATTACTGCTGCTTTGTCAGCCTGTGCGTCACCCAATTTAGTCCTGACAGCAACGAGCCTCGTCGTCATGGCAGCCTTTAATCAGAAGAGTCACCTTGAAGACCTCTGAGGACGTCCTCGTCCTCGTCCTCGTCTTCCTGCTGTCATCAAAGTTCACTCCGACAAAGACGGGAAGACGACCAGCTTGTTATCGTCCATTAATTCATGTTGTTCCTCCACTCCATGATGAACATCATCATGGAGAAGACAGGAAACCAGAGGAGGCTTCGTCTTTCAGAATAAAACCCAGCAGCAGCTGATCTCACTGCCTAGTCCAGCAGCAGTCAGCCCAGCTCGGCGTCTGTCTTTCAGCCTTTTATTTCACCAAGCTCTCACCAACCACTAAAAGTCAGTCCCACATTGACTCTGTGGTCCAAACGCTGGCGAGCTGATCTATTTCAGTTTATTGTAATGACGTGTTGCATGCAGCCCTGTGCTCTGTGAGTGAACGGGTCAGATGAATATCAGAGCAGCGGCTCTCTGCTGCTTTCCGTGTTATTGTTTTCAGCTGCAGAGCACAAACCAGATCTGACAATATTAAAAGGAAATACAAACCTGTGGAATTCTTCACAGATGAAACAGCAAACTGTGGTTCTGATCCAGACGACTGGAACGGGCCCGAGGAATGCTGCTATCTGTGTGTGTGTGTGTGTGAGTCTCTTTCATCTGGTTTTCATTTAAGGCGGAGGTTTGCAGAATTATTCTGGCATCAGTAGCCGTGGTGACAAAGCGGCTGGTGAGCGCTCCGCTGGCTCCACGTTCTCACGGCAGTCAGAAATAAACCTCGCCTTTAACGGGAAGACACGTCCCCTTTAATGTGAGACGGCCGCCGCGTCCACGACCTCAGGACGTTTGTCATCGACTGCTCTGTGTGGGCAAACTGCTGAAGACTTTCATGAAACATACGGAGCAGGTACAACTGCCTTCAGTGATCGGAAACTTTCAGGAACTTTCAGGAACTTTCAACTCTTTCACAAATGTGAACTGAACATGACCAGCACTTCGTCTTCGTCTCTTTTCAGAGACGTCGTCGCTCACAGCTCGACATAAACAGTCAGAGTTCATACATGGAGCTGTGTAAACACAGAAAGTCAGACAGCGAACGCAGCACGGGGACGTTCAGACAGTGAACGCAGCACGGGGACGTTGAGACAGTGAACGCAGCACGGGGACGTTCAGACAGTGAACGCAGCACGGGGACGTTCAGACAGACAGCGAACGCAGCACAGGGACGTTCAGACAGTGAACGCAGCACGGGGACGTTCAGACAGTGAACGCAGCACGGGGACGTTCAGACAGACAGCGAACGCAGCACAGGGACGTTCAGACAGACAGTGAACGCAGCACAGGGACGTTCAGACAGACAGCGAACGCAGCACGGGGACGTTCAGACAGACAGCGAACGCAGCACGGGGACGTTCAGACAGACAGTGAACGCAGCACGGGGACGTTCAGACAGTGAACGCACCACGGGGACGTTCAGACAGTGAACGCAGCACGGGGACGTTCAGACAGTGAACACAGCACGGGGACGTTCAGACAGTGAACGCAGCACGGGGACGTTCAGACAGACAGGAAACGCAGCACGGGGACGTTCAGACAGTGAACGCAGCACGGGGACGTTCAGACAGTGAACGCAGCACGGGGACGTTCAGACAGGTAACGCAGCACGGGGACGTTCAGACAGTGAACGCAGCACGGGGACAGGTTCAGAGACACTGGTCTCTGAGCTGCTTTGATCTGCAGGGACGTGTTCGTCCACGTCACGTCGTGACACCTTCAACTCTCAAATAAAACAGTAACATGAAAAACGAAGCTCAGCGTTAAATATTAATCATCTTGTTTGCAGACTGAACGTCTGTTTGACCAGAGGGCCTTGAACTCACCGTGTCGGAGCCACTGGGTGCTGCTCAGGGTGCCCGTCATGCCGCCGCCGGCCAAGCCCCGCCCCCCGGCGTCCCTGCGCTGACTCAGCGTGGAAATGAAGGAGCCCAGAGACGGAAACGGCTGCTTCGCTCCACGGACAAAACCCTGAGGACGGAAAGACGACGTCATCAAGAAAACAGCAAAGGTTACATGAACAGAGCAGGTCAGGAAGGAGGGAGGAGACAAGGAAGGAGGGAGGAGAAGAGGAGACACGAGAGAGTAAAGACAAGAGGAAAGGAGGAATAACAGAGAGAGAGAGAGAGACAGAGAGAGACAGAGAGAGACAGAGAGAGACAGAGAGAGACAGAGAGACAGACAGAGAGAGACAGAGAGACAGACAGAGAGACAGAGAGAGAGAGAAATTGATAAAGAGGAGGATGAAGAAGGACAGGAAGTGAAGGAAGAAATGAAAGGATAGCTGGAGAGGAGGAGAGATCAACAGATGCACAGCAGCCGCTCCTGACAGCAACACACACACACACACACACACACACACACACACACACACACACACACACACACACACACACACACACTCGGCTGGCCGTGGTGCGTTCAGGGGCTGCAGAACAGAAGGAGCAGGAAGACGTGGATCTGCTGCTCAAAGTGAATCAGTTTCCAAAGAAATGAGAGAGAGGAGAAATCTGAAGAACATCATCGTCCTGGCAACGACACACACACACACACACACACACACACACACACACACACACACTCATATCTTGTGTGTGTGTTGATGAGATCTAACAGGTGTTTCATGGAGCATGGGTTGATTGGCGGACGCGGTCGCTCTCATTATCGCTGTCACTGCCCCGCCCACGCCGCCTGATTGACAGGTGATTCACAGAGAGGACACGCTGTCAGAGGACACGCTGTCAGAGAGGACACACTGTCAGAGGACACGCTGTCAGAGAGGACACGCTGTCAGAGAGGACACACTGTCAGAGAGGACACGCTGTCAGAGGACACACTGTCAGAGAGGACACACTGTCAGAGAGGACACGCTGTCAGAGAGGACACACTGTCAGAGAGGACACGCTGTCAGAGGACATGCTGTCAGAGAGGACACACTGTCAGAGAGGACACACTGTCAGAGAGGACACACTGTCAGAGAGGACACGCTGTCAGAGAGGACACACTGTCAGAGAGGACACGCTGTCAGAGAGGACACACTGTCAGAGAGGACACGCTGTCAGAGAGGACACACTGTCAGAGGACATGCTGTCAGAGAGGACACACTGTCAGAGAGGACACGCTGTCAGAGAGGACACACTGTCAGAGAGGACACGCTGTCAGAGAGGACACACTGTCAGAGAGGACACGCTGTCAGAGAGGACACACTGTCAGAGAGGACACGCTGTCAGAGAGGACACGCTGTCAGAGAGGACACGCTGTCAGAGAGGACACGCTGTCAGAGAGGACACGCTGTCAGAGGACACGCTGTCAGAGAGGACACACTGTCAGAGAGGACACGCTGTCAGAGAGGACACGCTGTCAGAGAGGACACACTGTCAGAGGACACGCTGTCAGAGAGGACACACTGTCAGAGAGGACACGCTGTCAGAGAGGACACACTGTCAGAGAGGACACGCTGTCAGAGAGGACACGCTGTCAGAGGACACGCTGTCAGAGAGGACACACTGTCAGAGAGGACACGCCGTCAGAGAGGACACACTGTCAGAGAGGACACGCCATCAGAGAGGACACTGTCAGAGAGGACACGCTGTCAGAGAGGACACGCTGTCAGAGAGGACACTGTCAGAGAGGACACACTGTCAGAGAGGACACTGTCAGAGAGGAGACACTGTCAGAGAGGACACGCTGTCAGAGAGGACACTGTCAGAGAGGACACGCTGTCAGAGAGGACACGCTGTCAGAGGACACACTGTCAGAGAGGACACACTGTCAGAGAGGACACGCTGTCAGAGAGGACACTGTCAGAGAGGACACGCTGTCAGAGGACACGCTGTCAGAGAGGACACGCTGTCAGAGAGGACACGCTGTCAGAGAGGACAGTGTGTGTGTGTGTGTGTGTGTGCACTGAGAGCAGGGCTCTGTTCTGGATGTGCCGGCTGAGTGTTGGCACACCGGATTCAGTTCTGGCTCCAGAGGACGCGAGCTGAGCCAGCTCCGGCTGCCGAACTGGTCCAAGTTCCAGTCTGCAGACTGGGGTTGATTTAGGCTGCAGACCAGCTCTCGTTAGCGGCACTGACAGGGTCCAGCTCTGGGCCACAGATGACTCATAGAACTGATCCAAGCTGATTCTGGTGGATCGATCATCGCAGTCTGACAGATTCAGGCCGCTGTCGGTCCCTGTGGCTCTCTGGGTGTGAACGTAGAGAGACTGATGCCATGCAGGAGGACACAGAGAACTTTGACATGTTCAGACTGAAGCAACCAGACGTTAGGACGCGAGAGACTGCAGAGAGACGATTCTGTGGACGGACGAGAAGACGCAACGCGTCGGTTTGATCACGAGAACTGATGGATTATCTCCAGATGGTGACTGAGTCACACCTTCCTGACCTAGTCTCTGAGACGTCCCCGCAGACTGTCTAAAACCTGGACGTAGTCTCCGTGACGTGTGATGTGATTGGACACTGATGTGTTTGGGCTCAGCTCATGATGTCTCGTCTGTCTTCATGTGACGTGGACTCTCAGGTGGAGCAAACATCGGGCTGCTCCTCCTGAGCTGCAGCTGTCTTCAATTCTTCTTTTCTTGGTCTGAAGTGAAACGACAGAAGCTTTTCTTCTCCGACCGCTGAGCCTGAAGTTCCTGAAGTTCCTGAAGTTCCTGAAGTTCCTGAAGTTCCTCACAGCGGAGCCGGACGGGCCGACTCGGAGAATCTGCTGCAGACACTTTATGGCATTTCCAGACACGAGCGGAGCCTGAGCAGTGACAGACTGTTTATTGGTCAGAAGCATCTGATCTGCACATTCCTGCTGCCTGACACAATGGAGATGACATCAACCAACCAGCCTGCAACCAGCAACCAGCAACCAGCAACCAGCAACCCGCCAGTCTGCTGCGAGGGGACACCGAGAGGCCGGCTCCAAGCCCGCCGACACAAACGCTTCAAAAACACGGAGATTACATCATCACACTGATGTCAGGAGGCGTTATGTAACAGAGGGGCATCACTTTTTCCAACAGGAGGAAACTCAGTGTGTGTGTGTGTGTGTGTGTGTGTGTGTGTGTGTGTGTGTTAGGTCCACTTAGAGTCTGTTCAGAACCAGAGACGAGAGGACATGCAGATGATCTGATTTAACCATTGAAGGTGCAGCTGATTAAAAACCTCGTTAGACAGAAAACTGAAATCAACTTCCTGACTGATCCATCAGAGGGGAAATGATCCTTTCAAAATAAAAGCTTCCATCAAAAAGCAAATGACACAGAATGATGTTTGTAAACACTCAGACATTTGAAATGAATCATTATGAGGCTGATAATAAAATATTTATGTTTGTTTGTCACTGATCATGGATCATATCCTATAAATTATTATTCTATGTTTTATATTTAAACGGGTCCTTTAAATATAAAAGTATCTATCATCTACATTTCAACATGAAGACACAGATCTGTGCGTGGAACAAAGGGTGGATGTCTTACAGTTGGAGGGGAGCTGGTGTAGATCGGGGGCAGCCGGTCTCTGTCCCTCTCCACCCCTGACAGTGCAGAATGTTCTCCATCCATCCTCTCTCGGCGCGCAGAGCGGAAAAAGTTGTTTTTCTTCCCCGGGAAACACTCACTCCTCCTCGGCCTGAGTGTGTGCGCTCCTCACGGGGCTGCACATGCTTCCAGCTCCGGCTGCGAGCTTCACTTCCCCGCCTGTGTGCTCGCTCTGCTCCGTGATCTCGGTCCAATCAGGCAGATTCACATCCTCGAGCGCACGGACTGAAATCTACCTTCGTCGGACAGGTGGGCTCTCCGTTACGCGCGCGGCCGTGACGCGTCAGCGTGTCCAGAAGCTGCTGGAGGAAGCGGGGACAGTCTGAAGAGTCTCCGGATGGAAGCGGGGACAGTCTGAAGTGAATGCTGGTTTGAAAAAAGAGTTTTTAAAGTCCGTCCAGACTGAGCTGCTGCCCGCTGCTGGTCCTCCTCATGTCCCGCTCTGCGTCGACAGAGCTGCGGGCCAGCGCCATGTTTGGAGGAGGAGGAGACACACACACACACACACACACACACACACACACACTGAATAACGGGAAAAGGAGGTCTGGATTCACAATAAAAGTTGGAACCTTGAGAGAAAAAAATAAAGTCCAATAAAACCTGAGTCAAAGAAAAAAAATTCAAAAGTAAAAACAAACTTTAAGAAACAACAACTCATAATGAGACAGATGTCCAGAGTCTCAGAGACCATGTCCAGGTTTTAGACAGTCTGCGGGGACGTCACAGAGACTACGTCCAGGTTTTAGACAGTCTGCGGGGACGTCTCAGAGACTACAACTCTCTCTCGGTCAGCAGGACTTTTATTTTGACAGTCACAACAGGAAGTGCTGCTACAATTGAACTTGTGTCCATAATTATCTGGGCTGGGAGCCAAGTCTGCCTGAACATAAAGAAAAGCTCCTGGTGTGTGTGAGTGTGTGTGTGTGTGTGTGTGTGTGTGTGTGTGTGTGTGTGAGTGTGAGTGTGTGTGTCTGAACCATCTGGTTTCCTAAAAACAGATGTCCTCAGAGTTCCTCCAGGTCCTGGAAAAGCCTTGGAGACACTTTGAGATGGTTCAGTTTGATTTCCAGGTCAAAGTAAAGAACCAATCAGAAACCTTCAAAAGACGTGACATCACTTCCTGTGAGCGTGTCAGGTTGAGCAGTGTTCGATGTGTGTGTGTGTGTGTGTGTGTGTGTGTGTGTGTGTGTGTGTGTGTGTGTGTGTGTGTGTGTGTGTGTTTCTGTGTGTGTGTGAGTGTGTGTGTTTCTGTGTGTGTGTGTGTGTGTGTGTGAGTGTGTGTGTGCACCTGATGTGGAAACACAAAGCCTGCTGGGAGTTCTGGCACGTGGTCTGAGTGGAGCGAGCCGGGATTCAAACCTGCGTGCTCGTGGTCTACGTATGGACGCTGCAGAGGCATTATGGGAGTGTTATGTAAGAGCAGATGGGCTGTGGCTCAGTGTGTGGACTTCTGCAAACACGTCCACGACTCGAGACGAGAGACGAGGACGGATCCACGAGTCCAGAGGAGAACCATGAACCGACCGTCTTCTGAGACATTCACTGACCTCTGACCTCTCTGAAGGACCCTGAACAGGACCTCATGGTGCATTCAGGTTCCACCTGAGGCTGGCTCCAGCAGTGAGTCAGTCTCCATAAGTCCCCATGTCCAAATGTCCAACTTCACAGCAGAAATAAACATGTTTACAGCCTGGTACAAAAAACAGTTTTGGTCTCTGTAGCTAATTTCCCCGTTCATGACAACTGTACTGAGGGTGAATTTATATACAACTCACCTGTTCACATTATATTAAGGCTTCAAGTTATGCAGGGTTAAGAGCGGGGACGCTTTGATTGACAGGTGGGTGTGGTCACAGGTGGTCTGCAGTCTGCAGGCTCAGTGAAGACCTCGGACGGTCTTCATGCTCAGTGAAGACCTCGGACAGTCTTCAGTGAAGACCTCCGACAGTCTTCATGCTTAGTGAAGACCTCGGACGGTCTTCATGCTCAGTGAAGACCTCGGACAGTCTTCAGTGAAGATCTTGGACAGTCTTCAGGCTCAGTGAAGATCTTGGACAGTCTTCTCTAACTGAACTGAGAGCAGCTGGGCCGAGCGGGACTCGGAGGAAACTCTGCAGTATTTTTAACCCACAGAAGCATCAAAGCTGCTGACACAACTTTTTAAAGTCTGGGCACTCCTGAAGGAGCCAGCTCTGGGTTTTCCACCAGAACCTACAGACGCTCCAGAACTAGAGCAGTGAACGATCTGATCGTCCTCAGGCCGGACGCCGAGCCTCCGCCTGCAGATAAAAACAGATTTATAAGTTTCCACTGAGGGAAGATTTCAGCGTTTATGAAAGGAGGAACAAGAGACACGTTACATAGATCAGTGTTTGATTCTATTTCACAGAAAAGAGAGAGAGACGAATGCAGAGAGGAGGACAACACGTTAAAGAAGGGACCATAATGATGTGAACAGAGGAGGAGGAGGAGGAGGAGGAGGAGAAGAAGGAAGAGAAGGAGGAGGAGGAGGAGGAGAGGCATCTGTTGTCAGGAGGAATATTTGGTTTGATTCATAGCAACGCCTCAAACTGTGGAGACAGAGAACACACAGAATCTCTTCAGACACCAACAAACACGCCTTTCCTCCAGAACCAGAACCAGGCGGAGAGCGAGAGGTTACTGCAGTTCATCCGACAGAGGAGGAGACGCAACATTTCCAACACAGGGGTGTGTGTCTGAGGGGAGGAGGGAGGGAGGAGGGAAGGAGGGAGGGAAGGAGGGAGGAGGAAAGGAGGGAGGAGGGAGGGAGGGAAAGGAGGAGGAGGGAGGATGGAAGGAGGGAAGGAGGGAGAGGGAGGAGGGAGGAGGGAGGGAGGGAAGGAGGGAGGATGGAGGGAGGGAAGGAGGGAAGGAGGAGGAGGGGGGGCGGAGGGAGGGAGGAGGGCGGGAGGGAGAGAGGAGGAAAAAGGAGGGAGGAGGGAGGAGGGAAGGAGGGAGGAGGGAGGCGGGAAGGAGGGACGGAGGGAGGAAGGAGGGAGGAGGAGGGAGGGAGGAGGGACGGAAGGAAGGAGGAAAGGAGGAGAAGGAGGGAAAAGACCTGTCTTAAAACCTGGACGTAGTCTCTTCGTGACTGTCCCCGCAGACTGTCTAAAAACCTGGAGTTAGTCTCGTGAACATCCCCGCCAGACTGTCTTAACACCGGACGTTAGTCTCTTTGTGACGTCCCCGCAGCACTGTCTAAAAACCTGGCGGTAGTCTCCGTGACGTCCCCAGTGACTGTCTAAAACCTGGACGTAGTCTCTGTGACGTCCCCCGCAGACTGTTAAAACCTGGACGTGTCAGTCTTGTGGACTCCCCGCAGACTGTCTATAACAACCGGACGTAGTCTACGTGACGTCCCCGCAGACTGTCATTAAACCCTGGACGTAGTCCTGAGACGTCCCGCACCACTGTCTAAAACCTGGACGAACCTTAAATGAAAATCACTTGTCATGTCGTCCCTCAAAACCGACAACACCAGAGGGTCCTCAACAGGGCTGTTTACCATGTTGTTTGACCTGGGTCTGGGGTCCAGTGTCTTCTGTTTTTCTTTTCTCTCTCTCTTTCTCTGTCTGTTTGTGGTAATCGTCGCCTTTGTTGGATGAAGCTCACCTCCAGCTCAGGTGTGAACAGACAGACAGGAACCAGATGCGTGCAAACAGTTACTGAAGCAGATGATGCTGAGAACAAAGGGCTGATGGTGAGACAAGGGCTATTGGTGAGACAAGGGCTGATGTGTGAGTCAAAGTGACACAAAGCCAAAACAGATACAGACTCTGGAACCCAGTCAGTGTCCATCTAACAGTTCCCCAATTCACAACGAAACACACAGATGCACCCCTCTGAACCGCTGCCTACCGCGTTCCGTTCACGTCACAACCGCGGGACACACACCTCGAACCACAGTGTCCAGTACTAACAAGTGAGACAAGCGGATTGAAGAAACCAACTTGAACGGCAGTTCTCAGTGCTAACAACAGTGGAACACACAGAGAGCGACAGAACTCTACACCGGCCTGTCCAGTCTCACAGTGCACACACAGCGACAGAACCCTCTGAAACCACAGCAGTGTCCAGGTCGAAACAGTGGACACAAAACACGGCACACGACCCTTCTGAACAAGGTCAGTTGTCCAGTTGCTAAGAGGGAACACAGCGAACAGAACCTCTGAACCAGCAGTGTCCAGTCTAACAGTGAACACAGCAGCCTATCAGGTGGTTTTCTTGCCGGGTTTGGCTCGTGGCGTCCCGGGCTGACTCAGTCCAGTTAGCGCTTCACTGCTGATCAATGTTTCCATCATAAAGTCTGTAAGTCACCTCGGTACTGTGACGTTATTCACTGCTGGTCTCAGAGGCTGTACTCCAACCCTGTCCGATCTGGTCCGGCTGCTGAGCCCCCCCAGGCTTCAGTACAGTATGTCCCTGTGGTGTGTGTGTGTGTGTGTGTGTGTGTGTGTGTGTTCTTGTCTTCATGAGAACCAGTTTGAGTTTTGACCTTGAGACTTTTTTAAACTGCAGATATTTAGTCTGGTCCTCACGTCTCTTCAGGGTTAAGTCCAGATTTAGGTTAGTGTTGGTGGGAACGAGCGTGTCAATTAGGGTCTTCCCAAGTATATTACAACTAAGTGTGTGTGTGTGTGTGTGTGTGTGTGAGTGTGTGTTCTTGTCAGTGTCCCTGTCTGTCCCTCAGACATTTACTGCCTCACATTACCACCTATTTACAGCCTCCTGCTCCTACTGCTGTGGAAATATGATATAATTAATCACACACATCAAACTGCTCTAATGCTGGACTCCAGGAGTGTGTGTGTGTGTGTGTGTGTGTGTGTGTGTGTGTGTGTGTACCACCTGGACCATCTGTGCGGCTCTGCTTTAAACACAGACCCACGTTTGAATCAATCAGCAAACTAATGAGACCAAGAGTCACGATCCACGTCAGTGTCCTCACAAGAAGCAGCTGTAGCTGCTGTTAGCTCATGTTAGCTCAGTTTGTTAGCCGGGCTGTGAGCTCAGAGCACCGGAGGAGGTTAGGACCACCAGGAAGAAGAAGAAGGAGAAGAAGAAGGAGAAGAGGTTTACAGGCCCGGTGGTCAGCCTCTATGGACATAATGGCAGAGGAGAAGAGAGTGAAGAGGACAGTTGTCCTGAGTTGGACATGATTGATTCATTTAACCTTCTCTGACGTCATGGTGGATTCCTGAAGTTCTTCAGGTGAGTGAAACGTGCTGGACCTTTGTCCGTGTGTTTATTCACAGTGTGGCCTGCTCACTGTTTATAGATGTCCTGCCCTGTGTGTTAGGTGACGTGGACATGTCAGCATGCACTGTGTGCAGCTCGTCCCCGTGTCTCTGCTACATGTCTCACATTCTCATGTGTTTGAGTGTCGACGGGTCGGTGGCCACAGATCAGAGAACAAAGATCATGAACTGCTCCACACACACAGGTACAGATTCAGATACACACATGCTAAATATCATATAAGTATATATATAAGTCGATCCTGATGCTTCACTGTGTAGAACTAGTAGAACATGTGGTGTGTTTCCATTCTGTCAAACATGTGACATCAACATTTGTCCTCAAAGACGAGGACTGACAGCGACCTGAGCGAGCGGGTCTGTCTGAAACGTTCAGGTCTTGTAACGTGATCCAGTCTCAGACGATCCCGGTGCAGACAGAAACCAGAGAACACAGCTCCATGTGTGGAGACGTCCCCGCAGACTGTCTAAAACCTGGACGTAGTCTCTGTGACGTCCCCGCAGACTGTCTAAAACCTGGACGTAGTCTCTGTGACGTCCCCGCAGACTGTCTAAAACCTGGACGTAGTCTCCGTGACGTCCCCGCAGACTGTCTAAAACCTGGACGTAGTCTCCGTGACGTCCCCGCAGACTGTCTAAAACCTGGACGTAGTCTCCGTGACGTCCCCGCAGACTGTCTAAAACCTGGACGTAGTCTCCGTGACGTCCCCGCAGACTGTCTAAAACCTGGACGTAGTCTCCGTGACGTCCCCGCAGACTGTCTAAAACCTGGACGTAGTCTCCGTGACGTCCCCGCAGACTGTCTAAAACCTGGACGTAGTCTCCGTGACGTCCCCGCAGACTGTCTAAAACCTGGACGTAGTCTCCGTGACGTCCCCGCAGACTGTCTAAAACCTGGACGTAGTCTCCGTGACGTCCCCGCAGACTGTCTAAAACCTGGACGTAGTCTCCGTGACGTCCCCGCAGACTGTCTAAAACCTGGACGTAGTCTCCGTGACGTCCCCGCAGACTGTCTAAAACCTGGACGTAGTCTCCGTGACGTCCCCGCAGACTGTCTAAAACCTGGACGTAGTCTCCGTGACGTCCCCGCAGACTGTCTAAAACCTGGACGTAGTCTCCGTGACGTCCCCGCAGACTGTCTAAAACCTGGACGTAGTCTCCGTGACGTCCCCGCAGACTGTCTAAAACCTGGACGTAGTCTCCGTGACGTCCCCGCAGACTGTCTAAAACCTGGACGTAGTCTCCGTGACGTCCCCGCAGACTGTCTAAAACCTGGACGTAGTCTCCGTGACGTCCCCGCAGACTGTCTAAAACCTGGACGTAGTCTCCGTGACGTCCCCGCTGACTGTCTAAAACCTGGACATAGTCTCCGAGACGTCCCAAAAGACAAAAATCTTCAAACAAACACAGCAGTAGCTGAGATGTTTGGATGTGAATACATCGTAGAGTTTTGATGTTTAATATCTTGGCCCGTGTCTTTGCAGGTACAGTGTCATCACTCAGGTTACAGACATGAAGAGAATCATGCAGACTGTGAGGATCACATGAAATGTGGGTCAGGAGTGGATCCAGGTAGAACAGCAGATATACTGAGATTCAAAGTGAACAGTTAAGCGTTAGGTTCATGTTTCCTGCAGAGGGCAGCGGTCCAGGATGAAATCAGCAGGTTCACAGACTCATTTCCATTTTGCAGAGACAGCTCCTCATTGAATGTGAAGCTCCTTTATTCTCAGTCTAAACTCAGAGTGCAGCTCTTTCAGCTGGAAGCTGAACACTGAGAGACGTTTGGCATAAACTGTGTCAGACTCTCAGCAGCTCTTCTCACTGAGTAAACAGATCAGATCAAATATGAACAACACGCATGTGAAGACACACTGTCCTGGTGTGGACCTCATGTTGCACTCACTTCCTCTTCTTCACCTTTCTGTGTGGAATGAAACATACAGGAAACAGCTGACACGATCAGAGCTGCAGAAACCTTTCTGTCATCACACTCCTGTAGTGTGATCTGTCAGGACAGAGAGCTCTGTGTGAGAGGAAACACTGACCTCTGTTCAACCTACACATCATGATGTGTTACATTATGTTATATTCTGGTTTTACCTCATCCTGTTTACCTGAGTACCAGGAGCAGAAATGTGTCCAGCAAACTAAAGAGCATCCTCAGCCTTCCCCATTCAGGAAGAGCCACTGACATGCAGTACACAGGTTAACCGAGATGGACCTGATCTATGACAGGATAAAATCATATGATCAAAGCTCAGTGACGGAGGAGGAACAGACCACAGACCACCAGTCTGACAGCACACCTTATCTCAGACCAGTGTGTGTGTGTGTGTGTGTGGTTCATTCATCCGATTAGATGCTGCTACAATCAGGGACCTGCAGGAAGGGTTGAGTAGGTGGCCACGCCTTCTTCAGCTGGGGCCAATCAGGAGTCGGTGACCGCACACCTGGATTAAGACAAATGAGAGTTGGACAGATGACATGGGAACACTCTGAAGTTTGTTTTTAGTGTTTTGTGACTGCAGCTCAGCAAAGAAACTCCAGGGAAGGAGAAGATCCTGAAGAACAATAAGAAGCTGAGTGTTCATGTGTGCATCTATTTATAGTTAAATCATGAACCACTGAGCACACACACACACACACACTGCATGTGCCACACATGTCAGGCTCACTAACACACTGTACACGCCTGCAGCATCACACCCCGTTAAAGCTGCACGACCTCTGACCCGCAGCCATGCAGTCGCTGCTTCGGCATGCTCGTGTGTCGCCGGCTACACGGAGCCGGCTCGGCGCGCCCACATGACATTCCCACAGATGGACGCCGTTGTTGAGCCATGTGCTGAGTGGACAGCCCTGCATGTCACCATCTTCATCACTAACACACTCCTATGTCCATCAAAGCGTCGCGGACAGGTCACATCACTGCATAGCTATGTGGACTTATTACTGCAGTACTTATGGAAATACTAAAGAACCTCCGAGTGTGTGAGACATAACTCTCACCTCAGAAAATCTGATTTCACTGCATAAAGGAGCATCAGTTATCAGCACTCAGGCCAGCTTTGGGCCACAGACGGGCCGTGGAAACGGGCCCAAGTATGCTTGAGCTGATTCTGGTGCATCATCCATCACAAGTCTGACACGGTTCTGGCAGCCGGGACGAGTGCCCGATTTAGGCCACTGTTGTATTAAGACATTTGGGCAACCGAGGACGCTGCCAGGAAGAACCAAATTTGGGGGAAGGGGTGAAGCCGAGATAGAGCTGATGTAGGACTTGGCACTTGGTTGGTAGTCTTGGTTCTACTAAAAGCCCGGTTAAAGGCCGGACTGACTGTTTATCTCCGTACGTAATGCGTTTTATATCTCCAACTGAAACAGGAAGCAAAGCTTTGACCGATTCCTCATTTTCCTGTAAAAACAGGACGGCTTGTCGTGGACGTTGTGTGCATTGTGTGTCAGTAAACCCAACTGGACCCGGGACCGAGCTCAACCTCAGAACCAGCAGTGAGCAGTATTCTAACAGGGAGTACAGCAGCCCGCTTTGGCTCCTTTTTCTGGTTTATCAGGAAATGACAAACTCTAAAATACCATGAGGACACTTTGTGTCGGTGTTGGACAGACAGAGGACAGAGGACAGAGGACAGGTGGGACACAAACACTTTGACTTTGTGGTCGTGACTTTATTATTTTACAGTCTCACCTCAAAGCGGTTGCTGCTGTTTGCAGAGAGCAACATGTGACAGAGCAGGCGACAAAATCTGCTGTGAATGTTACCACACACACACACACACACACACACACACACACACACACACACACACACACACACACAGACACACACACACACACACACACACACACACACACACACACACACACACACACACACACACAGACATACAAACACACACACATACATACAAACACACACACACACACACACACACACACACACACACACACACACACAGACACACACACACACACACACACACAGTGATGTCACTTCTAAAAATATCTTCATGGTTTAAATAACACAGTGGTGTGATGTCGTCTTGTTCTTTGAATCATAATTATTTTTTATTTTATGTATTGCGTTCTTTATTCAGGGAAACCTTGACTGAACATTTTACAGTAAATAGCCCAAACGGTTAAACCAGTTAAAACAAGATCAGTTCAAACTAAATCAGTTAAAGCAAGAACACTGTATATTTCCCATACCATGTATTAAAACTTTAAAACGGTTTACGGACACAAGTTGGTCTAGTTTCAGTGTCTCTTGCAGGTGGTTCCATTTAGTGGGTGCATAAAACTGAAAAGCTAATTTTCTTTGTTTCCAGTCTCATAAAACCCTGTGACCTTGTGCTATAATGTAAAAGAGAAGTGAGGTATGATGGTAATTTGCCTTGTAGTGCTTTGTAAATAAAAAGGAGGCGATGTGTTTCCCTCCTCTCATGGAGACAGGACCACCCTACACTCTCATATAGTTTACAGTGATGTGTTCTAAAAGGATCACCAGGAATATCAGCACTATGGTAAACTGTGTCAGGAGCTTTCAGAGTGGATGGAGATGCGTGCATGTAAATGATATCTCCATAATCTAAAATTGATAAAATGGTTGTTTCAACAATCGTCTTTCTGCTCTCAAAAGAAAGGCAACACCTGATTCTATATAAGGCAGCCAGGTTTGTGAGCTCAGTCACGTGTTTTAAAAGAAAGCTTATTGTCCAACCACATTCCCAGATATTTATATTCAAATGCAGCATGTGTGAGCTCTGTGAGATCAGACCTTCACACTCTGCATCATCGCTGCTTTGTTGCAGGTGAAGCTGTGATTGGTCCAGATGTCAGTCATTCATTTATTTGATCGGTCATGTGGACGATGTACTCACTGACGTTGCTTAAAAAACATGTAGACGAACACAGAGTGCCAAAAACTGCAGTTCCTCAAACGTCCACTTGAGGCTGGCTCCATAAGTCCCCATGTCACAATGTCCAACTTCACAGCAGAGATCTGCGAGGACGTCACAGAGACTACGTCCAGGTTTTAGACAGTCTGCAGGGACGTCACGGAGTCTACGTCCAGGTTTTAGACAGTCTGCGAGGACGTCACAGAGAGCTACATCCAGGTTTTAGACAGTCTGCGGGGACTTCACGGAGACTACGTCCATGTTAGACAGTCTGTGGGGACGTCACAGAGACTACATCCAGGTTTTAGACAGTCTGCGGGGACGTCTCGGAGACTACGTCCAGGTTTTTAGACAGTCTGCGGGGACGTCACAGAGACTACGTCCAGGTTTTAGACAGTCTGCGGGGCGTCACGGAGACTACGTCCAGGTTTTAAACAGTCTGCAGGAACGTCACAAAGACTACGTCCAGGTTTTGAGACAGTCTGCGGGGACGTCCACGAAGACTACGTCCAGGTTTTAGACAGTCTGTGGGGACGTCACAGAGACTACATCCAGGTTAGACAGTCTGCGGGGATCTCGGAGACTACGTCAGGTTTTAGACAGTCCGGGGACGTCACAGAGACTACGTCCAGGTTTTAGACAGTCTGCGGGGACGTCACGGATACTACGTCCAGGTTTTGACAGCTGCGGGGACGTCACAAAGACATACGTCCAGGTTTTAGACAGTCTGCAGGGACGTCACGGAGACTACGTCCAGGTTTTAGACAGTCTGCGGGGACGTCACGGAGACTACGTCCAGGTTTTAGACAGTCTGCGGGGACGTCACAGAGACTACGTCCAGGTTTTAGACAGTCTGCGGGGACGTCAGGAGACTACGTCCAGGTTTTAGACAGTCTGCGGGGACGTCACAGAGACTACGTCCAGGTTTTAGACAGTCTGCGGGGACGTCACGGAGACTACGTCCAGGTTTAAGACAGTCTGCGGGGACGTCACAGAGACTACGTCCAGGTTTTAGACAGTCTCGGCGGGACGTCACAGAGATACGTCCAGGTTTATAGACAGTCGCGGGGACATCACAGAGACACATCCAGGTGTTAGACAGTCTGCGGGGAACGTCACGGAGACTACGTCCAGGTTTTAGACAGTCTCGGGGACATCACAGAGACGACGTCCAGGTGTTAGACAGTCTGGGGGACGTCACGGAGACTACGTCCAGGTTTTAGACAGTCTGCGGGGACGTCACAGAGACTACGTCAGGTTTTAGACAGTCTGCGGGGACGTCACGGAGACTACGTCCAGGTTTTAGACAGTCTGCGGGGACATCACAGAGACTACGTCCAGGTTTTAGACAGTCTGCGGGGACGTCACAGAGACTACGTCCAGGTTTTAGACAGTCTGCGGGGACATCACAGAGACTACGTCCAGGTTTAGACAGTCTGCGGGGACGTCACAGAGACTACGTCCAGGTTTTAGACAGTCTGCGGGGACGTCACGGAGACTACGTCCTACAGTGGCTCTAAATGGACAAACTAAACTCTGGCTCTAGATTTAGTTTTTGATTTTTTGCAGTTTCTACATTATTAAACATCATTTCTCTTTTTGTTTCAGACTCCACTCGTAGGATTCAGGTTGTTCCTCTTTTACTAAATGAAGAATTCTGGCTCGTCCATTTGTTTCTTGACTGCAGACAGGTAGTAATGGAGTTTATAGCTGCAGCATCATTTGGTTCAGCTGTGACGTACAGTCGCGTGTCATCTGCGTAACTATGGAAACACACATTGTGCTCTCTGATGATGTCACCGAGTGGCAGCATGTACAGTGAGAATAATAATGGACCTAAGGCATCTCCACTGTGCAACCCCAAAACACACGTCATGTTTCTCAGACACACGATCTCCAAGACTGACGTCAAACTTTGTCCCTTTGACGTTGAACCAGTGGAACAGTCAGAAAGACGACTGATGAAGATATCATGGTGGATGGTATCAAACGCTGCGCTTAGGTCTGAGAGGACGTGAACTGAGACCTTATTTTCATCAGAGTTTACTTCTGCAACTTTTCTGCAATAATACAAACAGTCCCCAGGTGAGAAACAGAACAAACATCTCCATGAACATCATCTGAATCACTAATAATGACACTCAAGTTTAGAGTTTCTGTCTTTGACATTTTTCTCATTCATTTCACGTTGTGTGTCAGAAGTCTGGATCTTGCGTTGAGACTAAGTCCTGTATATTGTCCCATAATGAAAACACTTTCAAAGCTGGAGAGAGTCAGCTGACACGGATGCTTCAAAATCTACAAGGCCTGACTTTTCTTGGGAAATTAAGGGAGCACCAATTTATTTAGTGAAACTGAAACAAAGCACAAAACATAGACAAATTAGGATTTATTAAGACAGCTGAGCGAGACACAATCAAAGACAAATGCAGAGCAGATGCAGCTCACAGGCTAATCATGAATGTGAATGACACATGGAGCTCTTTAGAATAAAACAAATAAACAAACACACGTTTAGAAGTGAAAATACACTTTTTTTAAAGGTCACAAAAACAAGAAGGATTCCATGATTACATATTTCCACTCTTGTTATTCACACTGGTTAAGGCTTATGGCTATGAGGTTTTACTTAGATTTCCATTACAAATCATTGATCTGCTACAAAAGGAGAATCCCATTAAAATGCTACAAAGCCCATGCAAGGATTTTCATCTACTACTAGCATGCTCAAACACAAACCTCTGACTAAATATAAGAGTTTATAAAACGACGTCCAGAGAAATCAGATGTAGAACAAGTGACTGAAATGTTGTGGTGTTCAGTGTGTGATGGAGGTTTAACACAGCACTGAACTTTCACCAACATCCAGAGATATTTCAGAAAGTCAAAGAAACTCTGATCAACATTTTAGATCAACAACGGATCAAATGAAACGTCCAAGTGAAAGCGGTCGTTGACAAACTCACAGGAAATACAGCAGACTTTGCACTTCTTCACTTCAGTTTTCTGCTTCAACAATCTGTTGGGATATAACTAGAAAAACTGAGGATTGAAAAGCTCAGAGATTTATAATCTGACATAATAACAATAGACTTAAGTTGGGAGTCACAATTCAGTTTGTAGACGGTCAGTGAAGCTTCCATTCAATCCAAATTTCTACAGGTTTGATCTTCGTTTCTGTCACAAACAAATCATCGTTATAAACTGGGACAACGTCTGGTAGTGGTGACAATATGGTCCAGGTCCAGGTCCAGGTCCAGGTCCAGGTCCAGGTGGGCTAGTGGTGGAGCAGAGGGAGTGGAGGAGTCTCAGTGTGTCAGCAGCAGCAGAGCAGTCCAGATCCACTGATGATCCTGTCACATGATCCAGAGGAACCACATGATGATGGTGGACTTGACATTGTGTCTGACAGTGGAGCTGATCATCAGAGCAGTTCAGACTGCAGCGCTGACAGTCATCTCCACTTGTTGTGATTCCTCCGTCAGTCTCTGCTGGATGAAGCTCTCCTCTCCACTCCACCTCCCAGTAACATGGCCAGTCAGAGCGGAGCTGCTTGCTCAACCTCTCTGGATCATCAGGACTCAGCTGATCCCTCTCATCACACAAACACCTTTCTCACCGCTTCCACCTGATGAGAGAAGCGACAGACAACAGAAGTCATGAATCAGTGTTTCCAGAGACTCCCTCATCACAGCTGTCAGTCAGTGATGAGCACATCCAGTATAAAGAACAGCAGGACTTCAGTCCTGTTCAGACACAAGTGGAGCGGCTGTGTAGCGTAGCAGCTTTCCTGTCAGCTCTCATGTTAACGTGTGTGGACTGAAGCTCACAGACCCTCCATCAAGTCTGGTTGACTCTGCACTTCACCTCAAGTACACAGTGGAAATAAAGTGCTGACAGTCCCTGAACGCATCATCAGTGGCAGAAACAGAGAGACATTCACTGCCACTTTCATTTTCAGCTGGGGTCCTGGACTTCAGCAGAGGTTCTGCTCTGTACAAAGACCACATGCTCACTAAATGTAATGAGCTTTTGCAGGCTTCAGTCAGACTGATCTGAGAGCTGTGACAAGATGAACTGATCAGTTCTTATGTTGGAATGAGAGAACAAACACTTTGAGATCAGATCTGATGAATGAGGACACGTGTCTGGCATCTTGGAATGCTGTCAGCTGGAATCAGCTTATTTCCTGTAGACATGAACACAACAAACAACAGTCGCTTTCACATCAACCAAAAACACATGATCACAACGAGCTTCTGGCTCATCTGATTGGCTGACTGTTCTCTCTCTCTCTGTCTTTCTGTCCAATCCGGAAGCCTGTCAACCGTTCTCCTCCACAGCTTCACTGAGGAAAGCAGCCGCTGAGAAGGTCGGAGGTTTACAGAAATACGGGATCTGTGCTTTGATACTAACTGTGTTTAGTACAATACTGCTGAGACCAACATGGACTGACTGCAACCCTCTACTGACCTCAGAGTCGTCAGTCTGCAGTGTGGACTCTCCACAAGATCAGACAGAGGCTTCACTGCGGAATCCTGCAGGTCGTTTCCTCCCAGGTCCAGCTTCTGTCAGATGGGAGGGGTTGGACTTCAGAGCTGAGGCCAGAGAAGCACAGCTGATCTCTGACAAACTGCAGTGCCACAACTGAATAAAGAATAAATATGTTGATTAAAAATCCATTTATATCCAATCAGATGTGTTCAGGTTTGAAATGTGCAGCTCAACATTACATGTCCTAATCAATGAGCTTTTCTCTAAAATGAGTAGAGTGACTTGGTCATTGTGGTTATGTGGATCATCATAATGTCAGCCTTCTACAGACATCATCCAAACGTCCAGCACACATTCAGACAACCATTCAGTATGTGTGGTGTGTGTGTGTTTTGTGTGTGTGTGTGTGTGTGTGTGTGTGTGTGTTGTGTGTGTCAGACTCTTCAGCACCAGAATGACTTCATGACTTTTTGTACATTTCTACTGTGTGAATAATTGATCATCAACATTGTGTATATGAGCTACTGTGACAAGTGAATTTCCCAGTGGGGATCATAAATCTATCTGATCTGAATCGGATCTTGAAACACTTTGAAATCAACAGAAAGCAAAGAAATTTCTACTCTTCAACAAGTAAACTTGATCATTTCAAACTAAATCTGAGTTCAGAGGATCTTCTGTATACAGATGTGACCATGACCAACAATTCTTACATTCATTGACTTTAACCACTAACAGAGACATTTTCTACAGTTTTAAGAAACACAATCTTTGTGCGGCAGACTAAATTTATACAACAACAAACATGAAAATATGAACAAAAGGACCATTTACAACTTTATGGATGTAAGTTATGTCGAACATAAATTAGCTTCAATTGTTAATTAAACATCAGATCTACAATAGTAACAGGAGTCAGTGAACTGACTCAGAGTCTTCAGCTGCAGTGTGGACTCTCCAGAAAATCACAACAAGGCTTCACTGCTGAATCCGCAGGTCGTTGTCCAGTCAGGTCCAGCTCTGTCAGAGGGGAGGGGTTGGACTTCAGAGCTGAGGCCAGAGAAGCACAGCTGATCTCTGACAACCTGCAGTTCCACAATCTGAATAAAGAATAAATGATGTTGATAAAATCCATTTAATCCAATCAGATGTGTTCAGGTTTGAAATGTGCAGCTCAACATTACTATGTCCTAATCAATGAGCTTTTCTCTAAAATGAGTAGAGTGACTTTGTCATTGTGTTATTGTGGATCATCATAATGTCAGCCTTCTACAGACATCATCCAAACGTCAGCACAACATTCAGACAACCATTCACAGTCAGCACACATTAATAACATGCGCTGCTACTCAGTCAGGTCTGGAATAATCACAAATCAGACATTTCTTCTGTTTCTTCTTCATTTAGAACAATTTGATGAAAAATACTGAGACACATGTTTTCTACAGAAGTCCAAATGTCCAACATGAAATAAATAAATCAGACTTCATGAAATAAATATAAGTGAAGTCCAAACAAACCTGGTTAACACGGCGCCCTGCACTTGTGATGCGCTCATTTCACAGCACAGATAGACTATCCTCATCACCACTGTCATCCTCCATCAGCACACAGCTGACTGACTGTGAGCTTCATCCTCAATCATCTTTAGAACTGGATCAAATGGTCAAAGTGACATGAATGTTGTCTTCCTCTGAAATGTAACCTGGACCTTCTGTAGAAATATAGTGGATTATTTAAGCCTGTTTACTGGCTGAGTCACAAAGGGACATCGATTCCTGAATGGAAGCATCATTAACTGTTGAAGTGATCAGACACGATACTTCAAAACTGTGTGGTGTGTGGGTGTGTGTGTGGGGTGTGTGTGTGTGTGTGTGTGTGTGTGTGTGTGTGTGTGTTGAGTTCTGAAGGTTCTGTATAAAAAGACATTTTCCTGAAAACGTGTTGTTCTTTTCATGTTTCATGTAGAGATGTTCACATGAACTAAAATAAATTTGGTTTCATGGCAGCACATTAAAGGATCAATCCTTCAGTTTTCTTAATAACATGAATCAGTTTGAGTACAGACTCAATTCAAACTGTTCACACTGACAAACTTTAAAAAGAGCTGCTGTGATTGTGCTCAACAAACACAGAAAACAAGAAGACATGAAAGAAATGTCAAACTCTGTTCTGGATTTAAATTTGGTAGATATACACTGTACAGAGGCAGAACACATGAACTGACCTCAGAGTCTGCAGTCTACAGTTTGGACTCTCCAGTCCAGCAGACAGAAGCTTCACTCCTGAATCTTTCAGCTGTTTCAACTCAGGTCCAGGTGTGTCAGATGGGAGGGGTTGGACTTCAGAGCGAGGCAGAGAAGCACAGCTGATCTTGACAAACTGCAGCTCCACAATCGGAATAAAGAATAAATGATGTTGATAAAAATCCATTATAACCAATCAGATGTGTTCAGGTTTGAAATGTGCAGCTCAACATTACTATGTCCCTAATCATAGCTTTGTCTCTAAAAGAGTAGAGTGACTTTGTTCATTGTGTTATTGCGGATCATCATAATGTCAGCCTTCTACGAAATCATCCAAACGTCAGCACAACATTCAAGAGGCAAGTTTATTTGTATAGCACAATGCGTACACAAGGCAATTCATAGTGCTTACAGAGGCAAGGAAAAACATGACATTAAGACAAGCAATAGCATAGAATAAAAAATTAAAAAGAGAAGAAATGTAATTTAAAACATCAGAATGTCATTTAAATATAAAAAATGCAAGTGG
The DNA here is from genome assembly GCF_000972845.2 of Larimichthys crocea. NCBI lineage: Eukaryota > Metazoa > Chordata > Actinopteri > Sciaenidae > Larimichthys > Larimichthys crocea. The sequence goes on along the minus strand of NC_040020.1, from coordinate 22,986,002 downwards.
AAAACATTTAAAACAATAAACGAATCACTGGATTTAGATAAAAATTCTTTAAAAAGCTCAGCCCATAAGCACGTGAAATAGAAAAGTTTTTAACCTGGATTAAAAGTGCTAAAAGTTGGGCTTTTAATTCAGTCCTGCTGTTGTTTCAAGTTGTGAGTCAGCATAAACTGCTAAATGCTGCTTCACCACCGTGCTGGTTGAACCTGTGTTCCACTATCTGGCCTGAGTCCGTAGATCTCAAGCCTACTGGGTCTATATTCTGCTAACATGTCGTTTATGTAATTGTGGGCCTAACCATTCAGTGATTGGTAAACTAGTAGCAGAACTTAAAAGCTATTCTGTGGCTAACGGGAGCCAGTGTAAAGACTTAAGAACTGGGTATGTGTTCTGATCTCTTGTTTTGGTCAGAACTCGAGCTGCTGCGTTCTGCATGAGCTGCAGCTGTTTGATACTTTTTTGGGGGGAGTCCAGTCCTAAAAGACCATAACAGTAGTCAAGTCTACTGGAAGATGAAAGCATGGTTCAGCTTCTCCTGATCTGTTTGGGACATAAAGCCCTTAACTCTGGATGTGTTTCTATTTGGTAGAAGGCTGTTTTGGTGACTGATTTTATGTGACGTTGAAGGTCAGATCTGAGTCTATTCAGACAACCATTCACGTCAGCCACATTATAAATGCTGCTGTTTATCTGTGTTGGTGTGGTGGTGTGTGTTGTGTGTGGTGTTGTGTGTGTGTGTGTGTATCTGAGGCTCAGTATTACAATGATCATGACATCATTTGTTTTATTCATGTATGCTATGGGCGTCGTTCTGACGTTGGCAGCCGTTTCCAGTAGCTCTGAACACTTCTCTGTGTTTTTAGTTTTTTTTGGTACTTGTGTCGTTTTTTCTGCACTCTGCAAGAACATTTTGTGTTCAAGGGTTTACTTTGAACTGTGGAGATAAATGTTTGTGTCTTTCTGCTGTATGGACTCCTTCATGAAACTACATCGGTGACCCATTCATAAAAAAGCCCTCTTGTTACCACCCAGAACAGCTGTTAGACACTAAGGTAGTGCTAGCAAGTCGTCATGTGGAAATGCCGCTGATCCCTGCAGAATGAGAAGAAAGCAGAGAGTGGATGCCAGAGCTGGATCTAAGCACCAGTAGCAGCAAAAGGCCATACGCGACCATCTGTACCGTCTGTATCATGGGAAGGAGATCTCTCCACATATGTAAGATGGGGGGGCTATACGGCTAACGGTCCCTAACCAGGCACAGAGGGAGTATGATAGCATCATGGCTGAATGAACTCGCTTGTGGTATTTCGCTGCTGACTTTGGATGGCTTTCACTTGTGACAAGAGTGGATAGGAGCAGCAACGGTGCTGAAGTGTCGTGTGGCCTGTGACGTCTATGCGTAGGAGGTGGGAGACGGTAGGATGCTCGGCCAAACTGACATCACTCCTGAGCGGTCCTCTGCACGCTCCTGCAGGCGGACTGTGGTGGGAGCTTAAGTACGCTCGCTTCAGCCACACCGACTGATATACTCCCTACCGATGGAAGAAGGAGATCTTACCACAGCTCCTTTGCATTCCAGCAGCCTGTCACACCTTTCCGCACACATTGTACCTTCATGACTTTTTGTATACATTTCTTACTTGTGATAATTGATCCTCAACATTGTGTATATGAGCTACTGTGACAAGTGAATTTTCCCCAGTGTGGGTCATATAAAGTCTGCTCTGATCTGATCTGATCTGTGAAAACATTTGAACCAACGAAAGCAAAGAATATTTTCTTACTTCAACAAGTATAACTTGCTCATTTCAAATGATCTGAGTTCGGAGGATCTTTCTGTTACACAGATGTGACCATTGACCAACAACTCTAAACATTTCATTTACTTTAAACCACTAACAGAGACATTTCTACAGTTTCTTTAGAAACACAAGTCTTTGTGACGCAGACTAAAATTAATACAACAACATGAAAATATGAACCAAAGGACATTTTACAACTTATGGATGTAAGTTATGTCTGAAACATAAAATTAGCTTCAATTGTTAATTAACATCCGATCTTACAATAGTAACAGCGTAGTCAGTGAACTGACTCAGAGTCTTTCAGTCTGCAGTGTGGATCTGCGAAAATCAACACGCAGCTAATCTCCTGAAATCCTGCAGGTTGTTGAAGCTCAGGTCCAGGTGTGTCAGATGGGAGGGGTTGGATCAGAGCTGAGGCCGAGAAGCACAGCTGATCTCTGACAACCAGCAGTCCTCCAAATCTTGAAATAAGAATAAATGATGTTATAAAATCCATTTATAATCCATCCATGTTTTCAGTTTGAAATGTGCGCAGCTCAACATACTATGTCCTAATCAATGAGCTTTTCTCTAAATGAGTTAGAGTGACTTTGTCATTGTGTTATTGGATCATCCATAATGTCAGCCTTCTACAGACATCATCCAAAACGTCAGCACCAACATTCAGACAACCATTCACGTCAGCACACTTTAATAAACTGCTGCTTGATCTCAGTCAGGTCTGGAACAACATCAAATCAGACATTTCTTTCGTTTCTTCTCATTTAGAACAATTTGATGAAAAATACTGAGACAGATGTTTTCTACAGAAGTCCAAAATGTCCGACATGAAATAAATAAATCAGACCTTCATGAAAATAAATAATAAGTGAGTACCAAAACAAACCTGGTTAACACGTGTCCCTGCACTTGTGATGCTCTCATTTCACCGCACAGATTTGCACATCCTCATACACCACTGTCATCTCCATCAGCCACACAGCAGGACTGACGTGTGACTTCATCCTCAATCACTTTGACACTGGATCAAATGTGCAAAGTGACATGAATGTTGTCTTCCTCTGAAATGTAACCTTGGAACTCTCTGTAGAAATTAGTGGATTAGTTAAGCTCTGTTTACTGGCTGCGTCACAAAGGGACATCGTTCCTGAATGGAGGATCATTACATGTTGAGTGATCAGACACGATCTTCAACACTGTGTGTGTGTGTGTGTGTTGTGTTTGTGTGTGTCGTGTGTGTGTGTGTGTTAGTCTGAAGGTTCTGTATAAAAAGACCATTTTTCCTGAAAACGTGTTGTCTTTTCATGTTTCATGTAGAGATGTCTTCACATGAAACTAAATAATCTTGTGTTCATGGCAGCACATTAAAGGATCAATCCTTCAGTTTTCTTAATAACATGAATCCAGTTTGAGTACAGACTCCTTCAACTGTTCACACTGACAAACTTTAAAAGAGCTGCTGTGATTTGTGCTCAGACAAACAAGAACAAGAAGACTGAAAGAAATGTCAAACTTCTGTTCTGGATTTACATTTGGTAGATACCACTGTACAGAGCGAACACATGAACTGTGACTCAGAGTTGCAGTCTACAGTTTGGACTCTCCAGTCCAGCAACAGAACTTCACTCCTGAATCTTCAGGTATGTCTCTCACTCGCGTCGTGTTCAGAATTGGAGGGTTAGCGCACTTCAGCGCTGAG
>NC_040020.1:22965478-22982401 GCF_000972845.2 Larimichthys crocea | reverse complement strand
ACTATTGCAATGATTACATAAACATAGTGTCGTGAAATTATAGATTATGCTTTTCAGGTCCTGTAATCCAGAGGTACTTTAAATCTGGACTGCAAAATGTTTGACCACCTTTCTAAGTGATTGGGTTTCATCATATCTGATAACCATTTTGATTGACTGTCAATTCACAGCCGTCACAATCGTCTCATTCCATCACTCTCAATTGGACACACCTGCTTGTGTGCACAGGCTGAGGTGTAATGTAGGCCACAGCAGTGTGGGATTACCGTGGAGGTGGTTGTAATTTGGACAGAATATCAGAGAGTGAAGATTCAGAATATAAAGACAGAGCAGGATTAAACCTAACGGGTCAGACTGACATACAAAGCTCCACTTTCCTCTCAGCCATTCAGTTCCAGCAGATTATCTTTCTCTCTCCCTCCCTCCCTTTGGGACTATCTCTGTCATGTTCTCCCTCTGTTTTCATCTTTTTCTCTCTTTATGTCTTCTTGGCGTTGCGTTTTCTCTTTAAAGTGATAACAACAATAAAGACACTTTGCAGTGAACTTAACGTGACTGAGATACAAGAAAGACAAAAGAGGAAGGAGGAGAGAATAAAGGAAGTGTCACAATAGGTTGAGAAGCATCCTGTCATGGGATTTTAAATTATCTCTCCAAACAATCATCTCCACTTTCTGTTACAAGGCACGGACACAGGACTCAACTGCAGGGCTCGGGAGGCAGATACAGGAGGTAACCAGTCTTTAATTACAATCCACGGTTTGGTACACGGGAGATCAGTCAGGTAAGGCAGGCAAACAATCCAAAGGAGTAAGACAAAGGCAGGGTCCAAAAACAGGCAAAGGTCAAAACTGAAAAGCACACTAGGGAAACGCTGGAAAGTAGGACACATGGTACACTGACAATATGGCACTGGGGAAGGGGAAACAAAGGGTTAAAATGCCGGGGCAGGGGTGTTGGCAGAGGCCTCTTTCACTGTCCTTTCGATAGCCCAAGTGACCGCTCCTACCACACAGGAGGAAGGGAGAATAGTGGAGGGAGTCTTAGGGCTGAGGTCAGAATCAAACATCCTGGAAAGGGCGTCGGGTTTGGTATTCTTAGAACCTGGGTGCTACGATAAAGTGAAATTGAATCTATTGAAGAAGAGCACCCACCTGGCTTGCCTGGAGTTAAGGCGCTTTGCTGTTCTAATGTACTCCAGATTTTTATGATCGGTCCACACCAGAAATGGCTGCTCAGCTGGCTGGAGCCAGTGCCGCCACTCCTCCAAAGCCACCTTCACGGCCAACAGTTCCCGATTACCCGCATCATAATTCCCCTCCGCCGGGGAAAGTTTCTGGGAGGCACAGGGATGGAGCTTGTCATCAAAAGGTGACCGCTGGGAGAGCACTGCCCCGATACCCAGATCTGAGGCGTCCACCTCCACAATGCACTGGAGCTGAGGGTCAGGAAGGACGAGAATGGGAGCCGAATTAAACCTCTCTTTAAGCTTTTGGAAGGCGGACTCAGCCTGGAGTGACCACTGAAACTTAGCATTAAGAGAGGTTAGTGCATGCATGCCACTGTGCTAAAGTTTCTGATGAACTTCCTGTAAAAGTTTGCAAACCCCAGAAAACACTGCACCATCTTGTGGTTGGTAGGGGTAGGCCACTTGGCTACAGCACTAACCTTCTCTGGGTCCATCTGGATGTGGTCAGTGGAAATGATAAACCCCAGGAAGGAAATCGAAGTCACATGGAACTCACACTTCTCACCCTTCACGAACAACTTGTGGGCGAGAAGACACTGCAGAACTGACTGCACATGTTGGATGTGCGTTGTCTCATCTGGGGAAAAAATCAGGATGTTGTCCAGGTACACAAAGACATAACGATTCAACATGTCCAGCAGGACGCAGTTGACCAAGGCCTGGAAACACGGCTGGGGCATTAGTTAGTCCAAAAGGCATGACGAGATACTCATAATGTCCACAGGGGGTATTAAAGGCTATCTTCCACTCAACCCCCTCCCTGATCCTCACTAGGTGATAGGCATTTCTAAGATCTAACTTGGAGAAAATCTTAGCACACTTCAAAATGTGAGGGATTAACGGCGGAGGGGTACCTGTTCTTTATGGTGATGTCGTTAAGGCCGTGGTAATCAATATAGGGTCGGAGGGACTTATCTTTCTTCCCCACGAAAAAGAAGATGGCCCCAGCAGGGGAGGAAGACGAACGGATGATCCCAGCCTTCAACTACAAGTCAATGTACGCAGAGGAATCAGGACCAACTACAGACTCGACAGCACAGACAGATGGAGGACAAGTGAGAACACAGTCTTTACCCCATTTCAACACTTTGCCCGTGGACTAATCAATATAAGGATTGTGCTTAATAAGCCATAGTAACCCCAAAATTAGTGGGTACAGAGACGACTGGAAGAGATGAAAACTAATGAGTTCAGAATGATTATCGTCTATGTCAAGCCGGACAGGTTGAGTTCAGTGAGACACCCGGCACAGAAGGCCACCATCGAGTGCAGTGGCTTCCAGAGGCTTGGACAGGGGAACAATCTCAAGGCCCAGACGCTTCGCCAGCTGCTGGTCCATAAGATTAGCGTCCGCCCCGGAATCCACCAATGCTGAGTGAATAGCCCTCTGCTCGGATGTGACAAGTTCGGTAAACAGGAGAGGTCGGGAGATATCGCTGGAAGACGTGGTTTGACTCACCAGTGCTCTCCTCACTTGGTGAGCCCTGTCTTTTACTGGACAGGAAATGAGAAAATGTCCCAACTCACCGCAGTAGATGCATTTGCCCTCCTGTAGACGTCGCTGTCGTTCTACCGGAGAGAGTCGGGCTCGACCCAGCTGCATGGGGCTCCTGGCAGGCTGACTGTGGCGCTGCGGCGCTGGAGCGCTGTGGCGAGTGACAGGACTGGCGTTGTCTGCCTCTCTCCCAGGAGGGACCACTGCAACGCCGGCCCCTATCCCTCTCCATCAGCCGGTTGTCGGTGCGAATGGCGACGGCGATAAGTGAGTCCAGGTCGGTGGGAAGATCAAGCGGGACAAGAAGGTCTTTAATGGAGGCGGAAAGACCTTGAAGGAAAGCGCCGAACAGACGAGCTGAGTTCCACCTGCTGTCAGCCGCTAGTGTGCGGAACTCAATGGCATGTCCGCTACGCGCCGTCTGGCCCTGCGTACTGACCACTGCGGCCTGAGCCGCCTCACGACTGGGAGTGGTGGAGTCAAAAATCTTGCTCAGAGAGTCCGTGAATCCACTCAGAGAGTAGCAGATGGGAGAGTCCCATGCCCATTCCACCGTGGCCCGGGCCTTTGCTCTGCCAGACAGATGTGTGATTATAAAGCCACCTTGCACACTCGGAGTGGAAACTCCCGGCGTGTAGCCCGAAGTAAGGCCACACTGGATCAGAAATGATCAACACTTGCCCACCTCCCCAGAGAAATCGATTTGGTCGAGCCAGAGGGACAGCTGGAGCAACCGAGACCACCAGAGAGTATGGAGCGGGAGAGGAGTAGAAGCAGCATGGGGATCTCGCCGAGGTGGAAGTACGGAGAGATCCTCCAGCCGAGGATCCAACTGCTGGATCTGGGCCTTCAGTTGGCCCACCTCATTCCCGACCGAGGCCTGGAAACTCTGTTGGTGGTCCTGGAGTTCGTTAACCACCACACAGACAGCTGAGAGTTGTTCCTCCTATGATGAATCCGGTCCCCTGGGTCCGGACAGCGGCATGCACAAACCCAAGTCGCTGAGTCCATGGCTGGCCAGATTGTTCTGTTCTGTTGTTTCTGAGTTAGCACAAGAAAAGGACTCAACGGCAGCACTCGGGAGGGCAGATCGATTAGGTAAAATTACAAATCCAAGGGTTCAAAGTGCAAGGGAATCAGTAAGAGGTAGGAAGGCGGGGGGCAAAACAAATCCAAAGGAGTCTAGCCAAAGGCAGGTCCAAAAACAGGTCAGGAAAGAAAGGGAGATCTCAAACCGACACGACAACTAGGGTAATTGCTGAAAGAATATAGGACCCATAGGGAGGAAGGGGGGGGTACACTGACGGCGCTACTGCCACTAAAGGGGAAGGGGGAAGTGAAAACAAAGGTTTAAATACACAGGTGATTAGGGTCGAGACAAACATAAAGGGGAAACTGTTGCGGACTGTGAGTAGAAGCGGGCATAGGGACTGGATGACATTATCAGTTCAGTATGGAAGGCATTTGTCCATGTCCACAGGGTTATTGTGGTGCAGAGCAATACATTTCATTTATGTTCATAAAAAAGTTAATACGTGACTACTTATTTTCCAATTTAGTGTGCTGTTCACGAAGTTTGTTTGGCATTCAAATTTGAATGTGCACTGTGGTAGATATTTAAAAATTCTACTACTAGTTCAGCAATATGTTTACAACTTCTATTACCAATATTGTGGGGACTTTGTTTTCCAACCCCCCGCCCCCGCCCCCGCAAACCCCCCCGCCAAGAGAAACACGCCAGAGTTCGGGCTGACCAAGAGGCGGACTACAGAGGAGATATCGGGTTTAAGAGAGTGGACACAAGTTCAGTTTAGGGAGGGAGGGAGACCGGACAGCATATACAAACCATCAGACGTCCGCAGTCTGCCTCTACTGCCCGAAATCTGTCGAGTTCGCCCATAACTGCGTTCAGGGGGAAGGACGTCGTTTATTATCACACAAAGGAATAGGTGTTAACACTCTAGCAGGAACGGAAAGCATACATTCTTAATCTGCCTCTACATGGGTAAGAAAAAACACGTCAAGCGGATGCGGACGGAGAGCTAAACCTATTGGGTAAGACATCTCGTGACTGTTTCTACTCCTAAGATTTCCTGTTCGGGACTTGGGTAAAGTTTCCTGTTTTTTCTGCTCATTAGGTAAACAAAAGGCACCTCTCTATAATGACGCCAGGTGTCTTCAGGGGCACAACACACATAGCGTTTTATCTTGTCATGCATCTATCCCACCACACCAATCAAACACTTAACACACAATATTGATTGAACATGTATTACACATTTCACATATCATAAGATAAAAAATAAACATTAAATCACGTGATTTGTAAGTTAGGTGAACGGCGTCTCTCGCTGTTCCCACTCTGCACCTGTTTCCTCCCCTGTAACTTTGTGCTCTGGAAATGATCACACGTGGGAATACATAATGCTTTACAGTCACACACCACAACTAATTCACTGATTTGGTTAAAACTGGATCCTATTTTATGACATAATGTTTACTGGTTTTTCCTCTGATGTAATCCGGCTCTCCTCTTCAACACTCAGTATGGACAGAGTTTTCTTTTTTTTGCCATGGTCTTTTATTAATGATAAAATACATATAAGGACAATCAATGCACAGGAAGAAAGTTTTTTTATTTTTCGTACAACATCCATAACACAACACAGATCCCTTACATACTTATCATCTACTGACAAAAAAAACAAAAAAAAAGGGGGGAGGGGTGAAAATACATGAAAAATAGACAAATAAATAAATAGATAATTAATAATTAAAAAAAAAAAGAAACAAAAGAAAAAGAAAGAAGAAAACAAAGAAAGGGGGGGGGTGGGTTATAAAATAAAGTAGGGCCGCCATATTCTTAAATTTTTTTCTGATCCCCATAGTGTATCTATCTTCTTAATTCATGCAGGCTATCATGTCCCTGAGCAAATGTGAACAGGAGGAGGGACTAGGTCCTTCCACTTAAGTGAATAGCTCGTCGGGCTGTAGAGGCAAAAGCAAGAAAGTTGAGCATGCTTTATGTAAGTTCAATCTGGAGCAAAGCCAAAAATACCAGTCAAGGGATTGGGCTCAATTCGATGATGGAGGATTTCTGATAAGCATGAAAAACCGATGTCCAAAAGTTACCTAAAGAGGGGCAGGTCCAATTACTGACATGTGGTAGAGTGAGGCAGGTGCGCCTTTACATTTATCACATGTAGGGTCGACATCAGGGTACATTCGCGCTAACTGTTTTTTGATATGTGGATTCGATGCACTACTTTAAATTGCAAAAAGTGCATGTCGAGGGACATAGAAGATGAGTGTATCCATCAAGCACCGAGTCCCCCTGTGTCCTCTGTAAAGGTGTAATTTAGGTCTTGCTCCCAAGCAGTTCTTATAGTTGCCATTGAGGCAGTGCAGTTTGGGATAAGGTTATATAGATTGGACATGATACCTTTAAAGGTGGGGTTAACCAGAAAGAAATATATCAACAGGGTTAACTGGGTTTATATAGGAAATTGGGTCACTTAAGTGCTGTTTAAAAGTCGTAAATTGTAAAAATCTAAAAAAGTGGGTGTTTGGCAATGCCAAAAGTTTCTGTTAGTTGAGAAAAAGTTTGCAAAACAATTCAATGTATAGATCTTCAAAGCATCTCAAAACCCTTTCTGTGCCAAATCTTGAATGTGCCGTAAGCCATTGAAGGAGCAAATAGATGGTTAGTAGCAATTGGGCTTTTAAGTGAAAAAAAGCTGTAGTCCAAAACTTTTCCTAAATTGGCCCCAGATTAACAGGGGAGTGTTTAACTACTGGGTTGCTCTTGGGAATATCCGAAGCAAGTGGAGTGCGGCACCTAAAGGGCAGGTAAGGAAACAGGGTTACTGGCACAGCCTCCATTGTAACCCAGGCCGGGGGAAGTGGGTTCAAGATGGAAATGTCTCCAAAATAACAAACACCTAATATTCGCTGCCCAGTAGTAGTACTGGAAATTAGGCAGAGCCATTCCCCCTACCTGCTTGGATCTTTGGAGAAATGCTTTCCGCAGCCGAGGGTGTTTACCATTCCAAATGTAAGATATCAATAATGAGTCAAGGGCCCTAAAAAATGGTTTGAGGATGAGAACGGGAAGACATTGAAACAAGTAGAGGAACTTTGGAAGCAGTGTCATTTTAATCGAGTTTATTCTTCCAATCAGGGACAGCGACAAAGGAGACCACTTTGATAAAATCTGTTTTGCCTGATCAAATAAAGTGAGAAAATTTGATTTTAACAAGTTTTTGAATTCTCTGGTGACACAAATTCCGAGGTAATTAAATTGATCTTTCACCACCTTCAATGGAAGATGGGTATAGTTAAGTTTAAGAGCTTCTTTATTAATTGGGAATAGTTTGCTTTTATTTAAGTTGAGTTTATATCCTGAAAATTGACTGAAATTATCTAAGATCGTGAGGGCTTCTGGTAGAGAAGTGGTTGGTTTTGAAACAAACAGAAGTAGGTCGTCTGCATACAGCAAGACTTTATGTTCGACTCCTCCCCTCCATATTCCCTGTTACCGCCCGTTGCTACGTAAGGCAATTGCAAGAGGCTCAATGGCAATTGCGAAAAGAAGTGGGCTTAGTGAGCAACCCTGCCGGGTCCCACGGTGTAAATCAAAGTATTCAGAGTACCGACTATTGGTCAAAACAGAGGCTGAAGGACATTTATACAATGTTTTGATCCAGGACAAAAAGACAGAACCGAAACCAAATTTTCCAAATGTAAAAAAAAGATAGTTCCACTCTACTCTATCAAATGCCTTCTCAGCATCCATAGAGGCAAGGCACTCTGAATCCACATGTTTGGGGGAGTACAGAATGTTAAATAGCCGACGAATATTGTAAAACGAATAGCGTCTTTTAATAAAACCAGTTTGATCTGGCGATATTACAGAAGGAAGGATATCCTCCAGTCTGTGGGCCAAAACTTTGGCAAGGATCTTTACATCCGTGTTTAGCAATGAAAACGGTCTGTATGAAGCACAGTCTAGTGGGTCTTTGCCTTTTTTCAGCAACAAGGAGATACAGGCCTGGTTGAGCGAGGGAGGGAGTGCACCTGAGTTTAAGGAATCAGAGAACACTGAGCACAGGACTGGGGCTAGATCAGCAGAGAATTTTTTTTAAGAAATCTGATGGAAGCCCATCTGGGCCAGGGGCTTTACCTGATTGCATAGATGATATAGCTGCTGAAAATTCCTCCTGGGTGATGGGCGCATCCAGGTTATTTCTCAGGTCTTGAGAAAGGGACAGTAAGTCAAGGTTATTAAAAAAGTTTTCCATAATATTAAAATCTGCTGTACAATCTGAGGAGTATAAATTTGAGTAAAAAGTTCTAAACTTGTCATTAATCTCTTTCTGGTCAGATGTTATACATCCATTATCAGTCCGTACTCCAGCAATAAATTGTTTTGTTCTCAACCCACGCAGCTGAGTAGCCAGGAGTTTGCCAGTTTTTCCATCATGCTCATAATAGTAGCTTTTATTCCGAAGTAAGAGACTTTCGACTTCATGAGAGGAAAGAACGTTAAATTCGGCCTGAAGTTTCAAGCGCTCCTTGTACAGATCAGGTGAAGGCGGCCTGAAGTTTCAAGCGCTCCTTGTACAGATCAGGTGAAGGTGAATTTGCACATTGTTTATCTATGTTTAAAATCTGATTAGCAATGTCGATACGAGAACGATATAAAAGTACGCTTTCATAGCTTCCCAAATTGTTGTATTAGACATATCAGGTGTTCTGTTGATGCTTAAAAAAGTTTTAATGTAGAGATGTGTGAGAGAAAGCTCTCGTCGTAGAGTAACGATGGATTTAGTCTCCAGTGTCTCCTTGTATAGTCAGCATCTGGAAAAGCTAATACCAGAACCAGGGGAGCGTGATCAGAAATAATAATATATTCGTATTTACATGACTTAAGGTCTGAGATGCATCCATTATCTATAAAAAAAATAATCAATTCGAGTATAAGTGTGGTGGACATGGGAAAAGAAGGAATATTCTCTTCCTGTAGGATACAAGAACCGTCAGGGATCAGAAAGGTTAAAATCGTCAAGAAATGCTTTAATGTAACTGGCGGATTTGCTGAGAGTGGTAGGTTTAGGTGAGGAGCGGTCTAATACTGCATCCAATTAACAATTGAAATTTCCCCTGAGAATTAAAAAATTAGAATTCAGATCAGGGAGTTCAGAAAAAAATCTATTGAAAAACTGTACGTCATCAACATTAGGCGCATACACATTGGGCAAGACCACTGGCTTATTGTAAAGCTTGCCTGAAACAATGATAAAACGTCATCTGCTGTAATGTTGGAGGGCTCAAAAGGAATGTTTCTATCAACAAGGATAGCCATACCGCTGGCTTTTCCTTTAAAGTTAGAATGGAAAAACTGTCCTGCCCAGCATTTACCTAATCGCCATTGGTCAGAATCATGCAAGTGGGTTTTCTGAAGAAAGGCTACCCTAGCCCTGAGCTTCTTTAGGTATGAGAAGACTTTGTTTCTCTTCACTGGGTGGTTTAACCCCTTAACATTCCAGCTAATGAAGTTACAATTACCTTTCATTTAGAACATATGCAGAAAAAATAGAGTGAGTAGCTCCGCAAAACAAAACAAAAAAAAAACCCTGAACCCCAAGCTCACACAGCGCTCTGTGGAGCAAGCTCAGAAAGACCTCCTCAGGTCTCGTACTATAACATCCCCAGAAGTATACTTCCTATTTCACTAGCTCCAGCATAGGTTTTTAAACAGTTAACCCTATGACAAAAAAGCTGAAAACTGAACGACTAACCACTAAATGCATCATAAAGCTAAAACAACTATGAGCAATCACATAACACAGGTTATCATGGCTCTTCTCCCTGCATGGGCACCTCAGCTGTAATAATCTCCCCAAACCAGGACTACTCCGTGAGAGAAATAAAAATATATTTTATTTTTATTCACACAGACTCCAGCTAGGCAGATGGAAAAAAACCTAGTGCCTTAAGAACTAACTTTGACAGGTACAGTCACGTGGGTCACTGGGGCCCCCCGGGAGCCAGGCCTTGGGGTGTGGCTCGTTGGCGGCGGCCTGGTGGTCGGGCCTTTACCCTAGGGCCTGGCGGGCACAGCCTGAAAGTGTGGGACATGGGGCCCCACCAACCCCTGGGAGGGTCACAGGGGGCATAGTGTGGCGAGAGTTGGGCGGCAGTCAGAGCGGGGTGACCCTGGCAGTCTGACCCCCATTGCAGAAGCTGGCCTCTGGGGGCATGGAACGTCACCTCTCTGGCGGGGAAGGAGCCTGAGCTGGTGCGCGAGGTTGAGAGGGTACCGGCTAGATATAGTCGGGGCTCGCCTCGAACACACAGCGGGGCTCCGGGAACCAGTTTCCTTGAGAGGGTGTTGGGACCACTCTGGAGTTTCCCGGTGAGAGGCGCGAGCGGGGTGGGAATTGCTTTTCCCCCCCCGTCGGCGTCTGTACATTGGGGTTCACCGCGTGGACGAGAGGGTAGCCTCCCTTCGCCTTGGGTGGGGGGGACGGGTCCTGACTGTCGTCTGTTCTATTGCACCGCACTGGCAGTTCCTAGTACCCACCCTTTTTTGGAGTCTTGGAGGGGTGCTGGAGAAGCGCTCCCTCTGGGGACTCCCTCGTCCTCCTGGGGGACTCATGCTCACGTGGGCAGCGGACACGTGAGACCTGGAGGGCGTGATTGGGAGGAACGGCCCCCCTGATCTGAACCCGAGCGGTGTTCTGTTATTGGACTTCTGTGTTCATCATGGATTTTCCATAACGAAACACCATGTTCAAGCCTAAGGTGTCCATATGTGCACTTGGCCCCAGGAACACCCTCGGCCGCAGTTCGATGATCGACTTTGTGGTCGTGTCGTCGGACTTGCGGCCACATGTTTTTGGACACTCGGGTAAAGAGGAGGGCGGAGCTGTCAACTGATCACCACCCCTGGTGGTGGAGTTGGCTCTGATGGCGTGGGAGGATGCGGTCCAGACCTGGCAGGCCCAAATGTTCTTTGCGGGTTTGCTGGGAACGTCTGGCTGAATCTCCCGTCCGAAGAAACAGCTTCAACTCCCACCTCCGGGAGAGCTTCACTTCCACGTCCCGCGGGGAGGCGGGGGACATTGAGTCCGAGTGGACCTGTTCCATTCACTCATTGTCGAGGCGGCTGACCGGAGCTGTGGCCGTAAGGTGGTGCCTGTCGCGGCAGCGGCCCCGAACCCGGGCTGTGGACACCGGCGGTGGGATGCCGTCAGCTGAAGAAGGAGTCCTACAGAACCTTTTTGGCATGTGGGACTCCTGAAGCAGAACACTGATGGGTATCGATGCTAAGCGAAGTGCGGCCTCGGGGTTGGGAGGCAAAAACCCGGGCGTGGGAGGAGTTCGGTGAGGGCCATAGAGAACAACTTTCGTACCGCTTCGAAGGTTCGGGCCCCCATCCGGCGGCTCAGGCGGGTGGAGCAGTGCACTGTCAACACTTTGTTCAGTGGGGACGGGGTGCTGCTGACCTTGCACTGGGGACGTTGGGTAGGATTGAGGGACCAGACCTCCTCAATCCCGCGTCCGCCTGGAGTTCCTCAAGTCTGGATCTGTTGTGGGGCTGTCTTGGTTGACAAGTCTCTGCAACATCGCATGGATATCGGGGGAGTGCCTTCTGGACTGGCAGACGGGGTGGTGGTTCCCCTCTTCAAAAGGGGACTGGAGGATGTGCCAACTGGGGTTTCCCATATGGGGGATCACACTCCCTCAGCCTCCCTGGGAAGGTCTTTTCGGGGTCCTGAATGGAGGGTCTGCAAGATTGTCGAACCTCGGATCCAGGAGGGCAGTGTGGTTTTCGTCATGTCGTGGAAACTGGGACCAGCTCTATACCCTTAGCGCGTCCTGGAGGGTGATGGGTTCACCCAAACTAGTCTACATGTACTTTGTGGGACCTGGAGAAAGCGTTCAACCGTGTCCCTCAGGGAGTCCTGTGGGGGGTGCTCCGGGAGTATGAGGTTCCGGACCCATTAATACGGGCTATCCGTCCCTGTACTCTCGGTGCCAGAGCTTGGTCTGCATTGCCGGCAGTAAGTCGGACCTGTTTTCCAGTGGGATTGGGACTCCACCCCGGGCTGCCCTTTGTCACCGGTTCTGTTCATAACTTTTATGGACAGATTTCTAGGCGCAGCCAGGTGTTGAGGGGCTGCGGTTCGGTGCCCTTGGATTGGGTCGCTGCTTTTTGCGGAACGCTCTAGTCCTGTTGGCTTCATCGGAGCGTGACCTTCAGCTCTCCTGGAGCGGTTTGCAGCCGAGTGCGGAAGTGGGCTGGGATGAGAAATCACACCTCCAAAATCCGAGGCCATGGTTTAAGCCGAAAAAGGGTGGAGGCAGCCTCCGGTCGGGGATGAGATCCTGCCTCCATGGAGGGTTCAAGTATCTCGGGGTCTGTTCACGGTGAGGGAAGATGGAACGGGAGATCGACCGGTGGATCGGTGGGCTTCTGCATTGATGCGGACTCGCACCAGTCCTCGTTGTGAGAAGGAGCTGAGCCGAAAGGTGAAGCTCTCGATTTACCAGTGATTTACGTTCCTACCTCACCTATGGTCACAAGCTTTGGTATGTGACCGAAAGATGAGATCGCGAATACAAGTGGCCGAATGAGCTTCCTTCGCAGGGTGGCTGGGCCTCTTCCTTAGAGATGAGGTGAGAAGCTCTGCCACCTGCGAGGGCTCAGAGTAGAACCGCTGCTCCTCCCGCATTCGAGAGGAACCAGTTAGGTGGCTCGGGCATTCTGTGAGATGCCTCCTGGACGTCTCCCTGGTGGATTTCCGGGCACGTCCCTCCAGGAGGCGGACCGGAAAACCCAGGACCTTGCTGGAGGGACTATGTCTCTGGGCTGGCCTGGGAACGCCTTGTGGTTCACTGGGAGGCTGGAAGAAGTAGCCGGGGAGAGAAAGTCTGGGCTTCCTGCTGAAGGCCATCAGTGATTTTATCCATATGATTTTATTAAATTCGCGTTTAGGGGATTGATTTAAGATCGCTGTTTTTGTACCTTAGACTGACCTTTTTATTTCTAGGATCTAGTCGTGGGCATTTTTCTACAGTAGCCCAGGACAGCCAAAACTAAACACTTGCCACAGATAGTCCATTTACATGCCTTTCATGCACAACTCAGTTTTCCCTACATGCTTGGAAGAGGAGAGGTGAGGTTGAGCTGGTTGCAATCTGCAACTTCACCACTAGATCACTAACTCTTCCACACTGGACCTTTCGAGGGCGCTGATTGTAAATCGATAAACCTTTGCACTATCATGTGCCATACTATGGCTACAATGAAAAAACTGCGGACTTTTCTAATGATGTAATGATGATCACAGAAATACATCAAATCTGCATTAGAAGCCACATTTTAATGGCATGTGCTCTGTCCTGGTGTTTGTGGCTGATTTTGCCTTTGGCCAATATCTTATCCCAAATTTGCCCAGTATCAATAAACCTTTGCACTATCCAATGTGCATACCATGAGACTACAATAAAAAATTTAACTCATATCCCGCCATCCACTGCCACAAAGAAAACCTAAAGATCTTGAAAAAACAGATGAATAACTACAGCTTTTTTAATCATGCAATGAATGAGCACTCAATACATCCAATCTATTAGAGCCATATTTTAATTGTGTGTGTAGGTCTGTCCGGGGGTTGTGGCCGATTTTTTGCCATTGGCCAATTCTTATCAAATTTGCCCATATGTCATGTAATAAACTTCCCTTTTAATTTTAACTAATGTTGTATTTCAGATATCTCTCCGCATATTTGATCTCCTTCATGCCAACAATCCTATTGTTAACTTGAAGTTGTTTTGTGTTGATTTTCCCAGCAGATGGTGAGAAGTCTTAAAGACTGCACTTTTTGCCTTTAGAGACGTAAATAGCCAGAGCAAAATAGTTTTTCCTCCCAGTTTGCTCTAAAAATTACTGTGAGCTGCCCAATGACGTTGTTAATATGGAAAACTAAGTATACCAACAGCACTGTGTAAGTGTCAGGGGGATTAGTTCACACAAAACAAACAATGACATATCAACACATATCATATGTCAGATCCATATTTCACTTTCCACCTCTCTCCTCACATACCTCTGAAATGAAAATTTAGGGAAAAGGTAAATCAATGTTCACATACTGCTCCATTCATTAGAAATCGTAGCACATAGGGTGGAGCAAGGTGAGGTATGTTTGTGTGTGGGCGTGTAGATAACAGGAGAGCTCAGAAAAGTGACAGAACTTGGCCAATGGGTGTCTATGACAGGAAGACAAAGGGAAGACAGAAACAAGAAATGTGAATGATAGATTGTGACTTTTCTCCTCTGCTGTGAAAGTGACCTAACATCCAGGTGAGTGTTTACAAGACTAACAAATTCATGCTCAATGATGATTGTATGTAGCTTGTGGCCACATTTGATAAGGATCATGGCTTTTTTTTAATCAGTCCATAATTTTTTACCTTTATTTTAGTTTGTTTGTGTTCAATGTAGACATTTTATTATTACTCTACCATTTTTAAACAGCTTCCTATTGCTGTTAACATGTTTTGTTTGTTGCTGTGTTGTTCAGTTTTAAAACAAATATTCACAGTTTATTTTCATTTCACGCGTGCTAGCAGTTTATATAATCACACAGGCTCTATTACACCCAAACCGCTCCTTGTTTCTGAGATTTACAGACTAGTACAAACTCACTTTGTTTGGAAATGTTTACAGTGTTCTCAATAAAGCCCTGCGGCATAAACTCTACATTCATTAAGGTTATTTATTGTGTTTAGTGCTCTGTTTTAATTTAAATTTAAAAACTCCTCTACGGTTTTTAGGTCACCCTACGTTGTTGTAGAGAGGCTTTTTGTTTTGATTAGCTTTGTTTTTTTCCTTCGTGATTATTTGAATCCCTACCCGATTGGATTTTTTTTCTGTCTCTCCTAACATGTTCCTTTTTTGTCCCCTATCCCGATGTATATCCCAGTGAGTATAGCAATTATTTAGGCAAAGGTGCTTTTGGTGCCTATATAAAATGGCCAATGATTGTTTGATTATTAAACACTACAAGTTTAGATGCAGCCAATGTCCAACTTTTCAATAACAGCCTCATAACATCAAGCTGCTCCAGTACAAACTGTTTACATTGCACAAGCTCGCCTAGCACTAAAGTCAGCACACGAGCCCATAATGCACAACTGTTCTCATGGAAAACTTATTAATAAAATTATAAGATTATCTCTTAGTAATTAAACATCTTACTGCTTTGGTCACATCACCTTTTGTCTACTGACGCATGTTTTAGTAGTTCCCAATATACACCATTATTCGTTCTTCAAGTTTCATATACCTATTTTAAAGGCCCCATTCAAACCCCAGAATTGCTTCCATTTTCCGATCCTGACACCACCCTATACCCTCGATTTACACTTGACGGGAACAGTAGTCACCTCTATTGTTTTCCTTTTTGTGTCATTAGATAAGTTGATTATAAGTCTGCAGTCGTCCGTGCAGACCTGATACCTGTGTTCACCCACTCAAGTCTAGTTAGGACCATAACGCGGACTATGACTCTTCCTCAAGTATGTTTACACTATGCTGTGCGCAATACAGTGGCTCAAACATTTAGTAGTCCAATTCCTTATTGCTAAAATATTTTGTTCGCATAATCTGTACGAGACCGAGCGAGAAATTCTCCCAATGTCTTTTACCAGTATGTGTTATTACTCTTAGTCGCCCATCTTTTGGCTTTTATTGTTCAGTTTGCGCTGGATCACCCCTCTTCTCTCTGTGACACTCTCATCACCCCTTAGCCTAGTGCTGCAGCTCCATTGATCCAGATAACAGGTTTAATCCCTCACTATTCACACATGTGTAAAGTTCCCTGTAGTTCGATGACTGACCTATGTCCATTGCCTGATGGCCTGCAAATTCTCCTTTAACAGACGACCTAAATAAGCATCTACTGTACATATTTTTGCTGAAACACATCCTGGCTATGACTAATCGAGTGATTAGAGATAGAGCTCATAATGACGGGCCTTGTATCAGGTCTTGGAAAGAGAGCA
This sequence comes from Larimichthys crocea, assembly GCF_000972845.2. Classification (NCBI taxonomy): domain Eukaryota; kingdom Metazoa; phylum Chordata; class Actinopteri; family Sciaenidae; genus Larimichthys; species Larimichthys crocea. The sequence goes on along the minus strand of NC_040020.1, from coordinate 22,966,580 downwards.
AATGGTTTGTATGGTAACGTATATCCTTGGTAGTTTCAAGATAAACAATTACGTGCTACAAACAATATAGATTACACACATACGATGAATCGACACACCTGTCAAAGCACCCTTGTTGCTCCTGTATGGCTGCCAGGTTATCGTGCGTCTAGTATTCTCCTACCCGGCTTTGGTATGGTATCTCGTTCCAAATAAGACAAGAAGAACAGAGTAAATTATTAATCCCATTTTTAATGCTGCCTTTGTACCTGTGATTTTTTTTTGTGTGTTTTAGTGTATTCTGTGATGTGATGGTGCCACAGCAAACTGTTGTGTGTATCTTTCCCGGGGACCAGTCATTAACATTTGCCCCTCTATCCAATTACCGCAACTTGAAAAAAGCTGTTAGCGGCCCCAGCGACTTATCGATATAATATGACACATGAATATTATCTAGCATCATATAACGTCTTTACTGCTTATTTTTCTCTGTAGACGTCAATACACAAACACAATATTAATTTCAGTATACCTCTGCAGCAACGTAGATTGTATTGTAACCACATCAAAAACTTAACAAGCCAGGAGATGTACCCTTGTACGTAAGCCTAGCCTTACTCATTCGTTATGTCAGGACAGAGTTTTGTGGAATTATGTTGTCATTCAACTTTTACACCGCAAAGGCCAAGCTCTTTTACTGTCTTCCCCATCAGCATGATAGATACATTAAGCAATCCGAGACAGATCCATTTAGTTTTCTATTATACACAAAATTACGCATGTTGTGACACCAGTGCTCCAAAATTCAATCTGATTTTTTATTACCCTCCTCTTCAGTTCTCCTCATATTACGTCTTCTTTTCTTTCAGGCACTGATGTCTCAAACACAAAACCTCCAAACCAAGAAGCCAGTGCAGTTGATCTGTCCTTGCTACCGAGCATGAAGATATCCCACACACCACCCTCCACACCATGGGATTCCTAAATGCCAATTATGGTCGGTGGTTTTCTTCCATGCCTTGGTCTCCTGCCTGGGTATTTTGGAGAATTGCCCTGTATCCTGTTGTGGTTTTTTTGGCTTGGTGGTGCTACTCCTACTGTTCGACGCTTACTTCCTTGTGCG
>NC_040020.1:21968367-21973621 GCF_000972845.2 Larimichthys crocea | reverse complement strand
ATTTTTATTATATGTCACATTTAATTTTGTTTTGCTCATATATGAACAAATTCAAGGCAAACTCCCCATGTGGTCCCAATAATAAGCTTGAGATTCTGATGGATGAACTGAAACTGCTGTTCCCCAAATGAATAGTATTCAAGTCTCTATATTCATACATCGGGCACCAGGGAAGAAGAATTTACCTAGAATGTACGAGGATGAGATCATGTCATTAAAACCTCACCTGTTTGTGAGTGCAATCACGTTTTTTATTGTAATGATATTTAGCTTTTCGCAGTGTACCCTAGCCTACACTAAAATCATACCTAACTGCACTGTAAACACAGAGTAAATGTTACTGATGCTACACAAGCTAATAGTATGCATACAACACACATACATACATACCTAGAGCCTGTGATTGTGGAGGATACTGTTCTAGGTTGGATGCAAAAACAGTCTTTGTGTTAGACTCCTCTCTTGCTGAGGCTATTTCTGTTCCTCCTCCTATGATTCATCAGTGGTTGTTTGGATGTCTGATGTGTCAAGATGTGTCATTCCACTAATTGTCACTCTGTTTATCCTAAGCCCTCTCCAGCCCCTGAGCTCTCGTCTGACCTTAGATAATTCTGGCACCAAAACTAGGCAGAGAGAGCAGGTTTTATTCACCTCAGGGAAGGAGAATGTGTTTTGGTTCTCTGGAGTTTAGTGTACAGCTGTACTTCAAACAGCTCCACCTATTCTTGTTTTGAACATGGAAACCAGTTTCTTTAAATAAATGTGAGAAAATACTATAAGTAGGAATATTTTTCCATTATTTATTCATATTAAGTTTTAATACATAGTGGTGTGTCATCATATATAAGTGCAATTTTTTTTTACCAACTCAGTTATTTACTACATCGGTGTTACTGTTCTTCCACCTCTTACCAAATACATGGGTATAATTTCCACAAATGTGTAATTTTTCATATTCACATTATTATTTTTGCTAAGGTCTGTTTGAACCTTGTGTTCTTATTGTCCTTCCACCATAGACCAGTTACAATATTTTTTACAGCGCTTATCACACGCCTCGAAGTAATTAGCTGGACCAAGCAGCTGGTTTTGCCTCTCATGTGGACCAGGCTGACCTACCTTGCCTGTATCACCTCCAGACACATTTGCCTATGCTCCTAAATTGTTATTGTATCTATACTGTGTGTTATTGTTGTTTGTCTGTTTTTTGATCACTATGATGTGCACTGCTGCCTTTCTTGGCCAGGTCACCCTTGTGAAAGAGGTCTTGATCTCAATGGGTTTTTATCTGGTTAAATAAAAGTTATAAATAAATAATAAAAATTCTCTGAATATTTTTGTTTGTACACTAAAAGTGCGGATTTGCAATCAGTCAAAAAAAGTCAGTATGGAGCACTGTGCTCTTTGTAGTAAAGATGCAAATACAACATTATATCTAAACAGAAGCAAACATTGTTTAGTATTCGTGCATGGTATGTATTAATACATTAGAGTGCAATGATAACACTATGCATATTTGCAAGATTGTGTGTTTTTATAGCCACAACAACCTTCTTTGTCATGTGATAGTCTGTTTACATGTTGTAACGCTGCCTCAACCCTCAAAAAACACAGACTTTATTAATGTAGCCTTAGTTGTTTGGTGAGTTTAAACCAAAATTTGATTTGTTTCACTGAATACTGTTGCTATGGTTACCCACATTTATGACAGTGTTTTAACCTTTGGTCTGAATATTGACTGATGTGTCTAGTCAAAAACTATTTTCCCAACATACTCACGAATGTCAAACAAAAAAAAACATAAGTGTGAATTATGTCTTTATTGATGCATTTAACCCAGTGTTCCTGGTTCAAATGACTCAAATGTCACAACATCACATTTAGTTTTGTTTACTTCTCTAAAGCCTTATTACGGTCACCGGAGCTGTCGCTGCCAGTTTAATGAATCAAACCATTCACACTGGGCACGCCGTGGAACGTCGCAGCAGCGTCCCAGTAACAACTTCTCCCGCTGCAGCGCTATCCTTCTGTAGCACTTCTATTTTTGCGCGAGCCACGTTAATCTCAACAGAGCAGATTGCACCAGACAGGAAATCCGACACAGAATCAACGTGATACACTTCCGCCCCCTTTCAAAATAAAACACAATACACACTTCATGTAGCCCATAGACATATATACATAGACGCCGCATTGAGCGCTGAATCGTACGTAAACGGCGCCGCCATTTGGTTCGGGCAGATCTGCCCGTAACTAATACAAGGAAATGGACTGAACTTCATAAACGCCTTTCTACAAAGTTCTTTAAGTTAATGTCTCTTATACACCCATTCACACACACACTAATATATCTGGGAAACAAACAGGCACCAAAAACAACGTATGTAACTTTTAAAGTGATGATTATAAATGTTTACTCCTTACGTAGCACCAAACCAACGTATGTATTTTTCTAATGCTGAGTGTTTACAGCTACTAATGTGTGTAACACTGTTACTGTGATGATAAATATTGAAATATTTATATTTAACATTTAATCTGTGTCTATAATAACCAGATCCTGAAATGTAGATGAGACATGAGGGTTTTCTGAATAAAGAACACTAACGTGTACATACATAAACACACACCACACCACATATATATATATATATTATATATGTGTGTTGTGTGTGTGTGTGTGTGGTGTGTGTGGTTGTGTGTGTGTATATATATATATATATATATATATATATATTATATTATATATATATATTATATATATATTTATATATGTAATATGTATATATGTGTTGTGTGGTGTGTGTGTGTGTGTGTTTGTATGTATGTATGTACACGTTAGTGTTCTTTATTCAGAAAACCCTCATGTCACATCTACATTTCAGGATCTGGTTATTTAGACACAGATTGAATGTTAAATATAAATATTTCAATATTTATCATCACAGTACAGTGTTCACACATTAGTATCTGTAAAACACTCAGCATTAGAAAAATACATACGTTGGTTTGGTGCTTACATAAGGAGTAAACATTTATAATCACAGCGTAGCGAACCGGCCACATTCACGAGATCACGCGAGAATCCTGAACGTATGCGAAACCCTGCGATAAACTGTGTATAAAGAAAACAACAACAACAAACAGCTGACTTTGCTTCTGGACGTGGAAGAGATTATAAAAAGCATCTGTTGTGTCATAAATTATTGTGTTATGTTCCACGTCAACAATTAGTCTCTCATCGTTCATGTTGAAACCCTTTGATCGATATTTGATCACCTGGTGCCACCGGTCATGACGTAACACGGCGCCGCCATATTGGTTTCGGGCAGATCTGCCCGTAAACTATACAAGGAATGGACTGAACTTCATAAACGCCTTTCTACAAAGTCTTCTAAGTTAATGTCTCTTATACACCCATTCACCACACACTAATATATCTGGGAAACAAACACAGCAAAAAAAACGTATGTAACTTTTAAAGTGATGATTATAAATGTTTACTCCTTACGTAAGCACCAAACCAACGTATGTATTTTCTAATGCTGGTGTTTACAGCTACTAATGTGTGTAACACTGTTACTGTGATGATAATATTGAAATATTATAATTAACATTTAATCTGTGTCTATAAACCAGATCCTGAAATGTAGATGAGCACTGAGGGTTTTCTGAATAAAGAACACTAACGTGTACATACATACACACACACACACACATATATATATTATATTTATGTGTGTGTGTGTGTGTGTGTGTGTGTGTGTGTGTGTGTGTGTGTGTGTGTATATATATTATAGATATATAATATATTATTATTATATATAATTATATATATTATATATGTAGTTTATGTATATATGTGTGTGTGTGTGTGTGTGTGTGTGTGTATGGGTATGTATGTATGTACACGTTGTGTCTTTATTCAGAAAACCCTCATGTCACATCTACATTTCGGATCTGGTATATAGACACAGATTGAATGTTAATATAAAATATTTCAATATTTATCATCACAGTAAACAGTGTACACACATTAGTATCTGTAACACTCAGCATTGAAAAATACATACGTTGGTTTGGTGCTTATAAGGAGAACCTTTATAATCATCACTTTAAAAGTTACATACGTTGTTTTTGGTGCCTGTTTGTTTCCCGATATATTAGTGTGTGTGTGAATGGGTGTATAGAGACATTAACTTAAAGAAATTTGTAGAAAGGCCTTTTGAAGTTCAGTCCATTTCCTTGTATTAGTTTACGGCAGATCTGCCTTATCCAATATGGCGGCGCCGTTTACGTATCGCGACCAACGACCAACTCGCTCAATGCGGCGTCTATGTATATATGTCTATGATGTAGCCTATCACAACTTCACATCAACGTTACGTCGACCGGTGCACCAGGTGATCAATATCGATCAAAGGGTTTCAATATGAACGATGAGAGACTAATTGTTGAATGGAACAACACACAATCATTTATGACACAACAGATGCTTTTTATAATCTCTTCCACGTCCAGAAGGAAAGTCAGTTGTTTGTTGTTGTTGTTTTCTTTTTACACAGTTTATCGCAGGGTCTGCGTACATTCAGGATTCTCGCGTGTCTCGTGAATGTGGCCGGTTCGCTACGTGCCGTCGCGCTGCCATTACACGCCCGGTGTGAATTGACGCTGGGCAGAGGATAGAGCAAATCGTCCCGGCCTTACATCCCTGTGTGAATCCCCAATAAGAATCAGTTCGTGCTTCATCTTTGCTGCTGTGACACCTTCAAGTTCACCTTACCGTAGCCTCATCTGATGCACAAAAGTACACCTTGTTGGTGGGTAAGAAAATAGTCTCATAAAATGAAAATAGGTATACTCAGAGAACATCTTAACTGTACAGAAGTGCAGAGTAAGTGCACCCCATCCTCCACCAGATGTCTGCTGGGATCAGATTATGAATACATGAATTTACAGGGCTCAAATATTCAGCCTTTTACTGCCATCAAACTAAGCTGTCCACAACTTCTCCAACAACTTCTCTACTACTGGCAGCCCTGATACAATTTATGAAACTAAATCTGATGGACAATATTATGCAGCAATGCCTGGCTCGCTTTGTGTTTTGCCAATATCTAAAATACATGTTTGCTTCAACAATGACACACTGCATGTTATAATGAAGGCATTTTTATGCACATTTACATCCCAATATTATTCAGGAGGCTCAACATTTCCATTTGGGGCATGAAAACACCATTTCCCATCTGGT